>NC_143153.1:16465259-16636475 GCF_041381405.1 Jatropha curcas
GCTTCTTCTCTTGCATCAGAATCACTCCAATTCCCATACTAAAAGCATTACACTCAATTTCAAAATTACTCTCAAAGTTAGGTAAAGAAAGTATAGGAGTGGATGTTAACTTCCCTTTGAGCGTGTCAAATGCTTTCTGTTGTTCTTTTCCCCACTTGAACCTAACTTCCTTCTTGATTATCCCTATGAGTGGGGCTGCAACTGAAGAGAAATCTTGTACAAAGCTTCTATAAAAACTTGCCAACCCATGAAAACTTTGCACATCTGAAATTGATTTAGGAGTTGGCCATGCTTTGATTGCTTTCACCTTCTCCTCATCTACCTCAATACCCTGCGCACTCACAACAAATCCAAGAAACACAAGTTTATCTATACAAAATGTGAACTTTTAAGCTTAGCATACAATTGTTCAGACCTTAATGCTTATAATACTAGCCTAACATGCTTAATATGATCATTAAAAGGATTACTATAAATGAGTATATCATCAAAGTATACAACCATAAATTTCCCTAAGAAAGCATGTAAAACATGGTTCATAAGCCTCATAAATGTACTAGGTGCATTAGACAATCCAAAAGGCATTACTAATCATTCATACAAACCATACTTAGTTTTAAAAGCATTTTTCCATTCATCACCTAGATGCATCCTAATCTGATGATAACCACTCATTAAAATCAATTTTAGTAAAGTAAGTCGCCCCGTGCAATTCATCTAACATGTCATCAAGCCTAGGGATAAGGTGTCTATACTTTACAGTGATTTTATTGATCGCCCTACAATCAACACACATTCGCCATGTACCATCCTTTTTGGGTACTAAAAGCACTGGAACGGCACAAGGGCTCATGCTCTCTCGCACTAAACCTTTCTCCATAAGCTCATCAACTTGCCTTTGCAACTCCTTTATCTCCATTGGATTGCTTCTATAGGCTGGTCTATTTGGAATGGTGGAGCTAAGAATGAAGTCAATCTGATGTTCAATTCCTCTCAAAGGTGGCAAACCACTAGGCAACTCATTTGGAAAGACATCCATGATAAGGGATTGGACCCCTAACTTTGCCCCAAAAGCTAGCTCATAGGGGAAGGACTGAACCCAGCCTTATACACTAGCCCAGGATGTACTCCGCGGGAGATGTGGGACGCATCATCCCCACCCCCATAAGAACCAACTGCCTCAGTCGGCATTCTGATGAACTCCATGAGACACCGACCCTACGGGGCCAGAGCTCTGATACCAAATGATAACGGATTGGACCCCTACCTTCGCCCCAAAAGCTAGCTCGTAGAGGAAGGACTGAACCTAGCCTTATACACTACCCCAAGATGTACTCCGTGGGCAATGTGGGATGTATCACATCAGTAAACACCTGCAACATAGAAACAAATATAGAAGGCAAACTGTCAAGGTTAATGTTAGTGTCAGCAAATAAAACCTCTTTAAACCTAAGAAGCAACACGGGCTGCTCTAAGGTGATAACACACTTAACCTCTCTAGCTCTTGCATAAAAAGTTTGTTTCTTTCTCCCCTCTCTCGGTTTTTCACTCACAATTGGTCCATTAATTTAGTTTGTAACTTCTGTGGCCTGTTTCTTCCCAACCTCACTCTTTTTGCTCTTTTGTTCCCTCGATTCTGAAGCCTCACTCCCATTTTTCTTCATGGCCGAAGCCTCTCTCGCTCTCAAGTAGCTTCTTCTGATCATCATACACTTCTTGAGGTGATAATGGAACAAGAACCACCTTTTTACCCTTATGAAACAAAGAATACCGGTCGTGGAACCCATCATGAAGTGCTCTCCTGTCATACTGCCATGGCCTACCCAATAACAAATGGCCTGTCTGCATAGGTACTATATCACATAAAATCTCATTTTTGTACCACCCAATAGAAAATGGCACAAGCACCTGTCGTGTTACCTTCACCTCCCCACAATCATTCAACCATTGCAACTTATAAGGTTTAGGATGTTTAAGACATGCCAAATTCAGTTTGTTCACCATACTTACACTAGCAACGTTAGTGTAATTACTGCCATCAACAATAAGAGTACACACTTTTCCATTAATCAAACATCTAGTGTGAAATATGTTCTCACGTTGCTCAAGGCTTTCCTCCTTAACATGCATATTCAAAGCACACCTAGCAACTAAAGATTCACCATGTTCAGCAAGTATCAAATTATCCAAATCATCGTCATCTACATCAATCAAATGAGGCATATGATCATAATCACTACATTCAGATTCAGAACTAATATTCCCATCATCTTTAGCAATCATAACTCTTTTATTAGGACATTGAGATGCAATATGCCCTTTCCCTAAACATTTAAAACATTTAAATTCTCTAGAAAGGGTTGTAGAGTTAGATATACCTTTGTTGCCCTTAAATGAAGATTGGGCAACCTCTTTACTTCTTGAAGCTGAATCTACCCTTTGGGAATTAGAACGTCTAAAATCTTTCTTTTCACCTCCCTTAGACCATTTATGATACGGATCAAGGAAGCAAGGTGAAGGATCCTCTAGCTCTACCCGTGGGGCCAATCACAAGAGCTCGTGCAACCAAGCTATGAACAGCCTTGAATGCATTTGCTCAAGAACAAATCACACTGGAGCTTCAAGATCATAATTATGCAAGATGTGAGATTGAACTTGAAGAAGCACCAAAGCTTGTTATGATGCTTGAGGCGTGCAATGAGGCTGCCATTTGATGCATTTTACATGATTCTATACTTAGGCAAATTTAGGAGGTTGTTATCTTATTATGAGCTTAAGTATGGGTTGTGTAGGGCCTTCGGCCCATTTGCCCTATTTTGTTTAAATTCTTTTAGTGGACTTAATTAATTAAGTGTAAGGTTGGTTGGGCTTATTTTCTAGAGTAGGGCCAGCCTAAGTTAGTTAATGTTTAAGTCAGGATTGTTTTAAGTAGTTAGCTTGGACTTGTATTTAATTAAGCCCATTTGGGCCACATTAGGGTTAAGCTTGGGCTAACTTAAGTTAATAGCTAAATTAGGGTTAGCTTAGGTTATTTTATTGTTGTAAGAGCTGCACAACAGCCACCATTGAATTGAAATCAAAACAAAACGTTTTCTTCTTGTTCTTTCAAGAACAGATTGTGTTCTTCATAGAACCAAAATATCCTTAGTAGTTAAGCTTGTGAGTTCTACAAGATTAATTGCACCAAGAATTTCAGAGTTGTTTTCAAGAGTACTTGAAGGTAAGTTTCTGATTCTTGTTCTAAATTCCTTGCTTTCTCTCTTCAAGAGTACTTGGGGGTTAAAGGGATTGTCGGGTACTTCCGAGATTGCATGCTTTCTGCTAGATGTTCCTTGTTGATTTGCAAGAGTACTTGTTAATTGGCTAGGGTCGTATTATCTGGTATCAGAGCACTGTGGTTGTGGATTTCAATCTATCCTAGGGTTAGGGACTTAAAAAAAAAAAATTCTTTAAATATTGTTCGATCTAGACATTATCTCTTTAGATCTTGTTGGGTCTAGACAATTTCTCATTAGATCTTCTTGGATCTAGAATTTTCTTGTTAAATCTTCTTGAATCTAGTTTTCTCTTTGTATCTTCTTATTGTTTGCATCATTTTCTAGTTACCCTTTTGACTAATTCAAGATCTATCTTTGAACATTCTTGTTGTTTGCTTATCTCTTGATAAAAAAAAAAAAAAAAAATCTGGATCTGAATTGGTTGTTAAAGACATTACCTACCTAAAATTGAATTGGGAGACACAAAAATCATTGTTGGACAAAGTCATTACCCACCTAAAATTGAATTGGGAGACACAAAAGTCATTGTTGGACTAAGTCATTACCTACCTAAATTGAATTGGGAGACACAAACCATCCACTTATACCTTGTTAAGCCCTTACCCTACCTAAATTGGGTCACATTTGTAGGTTAAGTGAGGATATAAATCAAAAACGTTGTGCTATAGTAACTTGCTACAGGAACTCAGAAGCAAACTTGCTACAGTACCTTAAAACGTCTGCTACAGTAACTTGCTACAGGAACTCAGAAGCAAACTTGCTACAGTACCTTTAAAAAAAAAAATTTTTTTTTGGGTTTTCTTTGTTTGCTTGCTTTGATTGGGTAGAATTAATTAGGTTCATATTTGGTTTGCTTTGTAGTGAACTAAATCCATACACTATATCCCTAAATCGTCTTTTAAATTCTAGTTTCAATTTCTTGTTTGTGTGCTATCTTTGCTTCATTTAACATTGCTAAAGTGTTATTTGCTTGTTCCTACACTTTAGTTTATTGATTTCTAGCAATACACCTTTCTTATTCTTGTATTGCCATTCAAACATTGTGATTTCTTGATAGAGTTTGTGCATTACTTAATTATATTCTTTGTTTTTCCTAACTTTCTCTTGACTTTTGTAGCAACTTTGGGATTCTGAAGTGCAATTATTCAAGTGGAAAGAGTGGTAAAAGGCTGGAGTGAAACCCACATATTGAAAAAAAAAAAAAAAGCCAAATAAGGAGAGAAACACGTGAGGGAGTGATAAACTAACTATTTCCTTAGTTTTTGCAATCTTATTTCAGGATGTCTAATTCATCTAGAGACAAGGATAATAGCCCTCTCAAAGTTGAAGATCCAAAACTACAAGCCTTTCTAGATGCTTTCTCTGGAGAAATGGGACGAATCACTAGGCTTATGGAGAGCTTTAATGACAGACTGGAGATTCAAGAGCAAAAGACAGAAAGACATGACCCTAATGCCACAAGGAGGGGTGCAAGCACTTCCAAAGAGCACTCTAGACAACCTTGGCATGAAGAGTATGAAGAAGAGGATGATGAATGGCATAGAGAGCCTATGTGGGCAAGAGGAGGTAGAAATAATAGAGGAACAGGAAGAGGGATTGGTAGAGGCCGTGTTTACAGAAATGAAACTTACTATGGAGAGGATGACGAAGAGGTTGACACACCATTAGATGGTAACTTGGGTAACATCAAACTCAAGGTGCCACCTTTCAAAGGCCGAAACAATGCAGACGAATACTTGGAATGGGAGAGGAAGGTCGAGATGATCTTTGAATGCAACAGGTATACTGAAGAAAAAAAGGTGAAAATTGCAGCCTTAGAGTTCCAAGACTATGCTCTATTTTGGTGGGATCAACTTAATCAGAGTCGAAGAAAAGTGGGAAGACGACCTATCCACAATTGGGAAGACATGAAGGAGGTAATGAGAAAACGTTTTCTTCCTGAGCATTATTTCAGGGAGTTGCATCAGAAGCTTCATAGACTCGTCCAAGGAGCCAAATCAGTAGAAGACTATCATAAGGATATGGAGATGTGCATGGCTAGAGCACACATTGAGGAAAATGAGGAGGTGACCATGGCTAGATTCCTAGGTGGCCTTAATAAAGACATAGCTGATGCATTAGAGATGTACAAGTATGATTCCATGGAGGAGATGCTGAATATGGCTATGAAGTTAGAGAAGCAGAGAAAAGGGAAGAGCACCACATCATATAGGGCTGCCAACAACAACAGCAATTCTTGGGGTGCTAGATGGCCTAAAAGGGAGGAGAAAAAGGAGTTTCAAAGCTCTACACAAAAGGGGACAGATTCAGTGCCTAAGGCATTCACGCCTAATGTGCCAACTTATTCAAAGGGTTCAAGTTCCATTACTCCTAGTAGAGACATCAAATGTTTCAAGTGTCTTGGGAAGGGCCATATATCGTCTCAATGCCCTAATAAGAGAGTAATAGTGATTAGGGATGGATACACCTATTCTGAATCTGAGGATGAAGAAAACCCAATGCCACCACTTGAAGACTGCCATGATGATGATGAGGTTGATGATGAAGTTTTACAACCTGAGATGGGACAATTACTAGTTACTAGGCGAGTTCTCAACTTGCAAGTTCAAGAGGAGAGCTTAGTACAAAGAGAGAATATTTTCCATACTAGGTGCTTGGTACTTGACAAGGTATGTCTTTTGATTATTGATAGTGGAAGTTGCACTAATGTAGCTAGTTTGAGCATGGTGCAGAAATTGGGTTTGACTTGTGTGCAGCACCCAAGGCCATATAAGCTTCAATGGCTAAATGATATGGGTTCTGTAAGAGTAAACAAGCAGGTGAAGGTGCCATTTTCCATTGGAAGGTACAAGGATGAGGTCACTTGTGATGTAGTACCTATGCTAGCTGGGCATATTCTTCTAGGCCGCCCATGGCAATTTGACAGGCGAGTCCAGCATGACGGGTACACCAACCAATTCTCCCTAGCCTATTTGGGTAAAAATGTGGTTCTAGCTCCTTTAACACCACAAGAGGTCTATTTGGACCAAAAGAGGATATTAGAAAGTGAGGGGCAGAATTGTATTCAGGGGGAGGGAGAAAATAAAGATAAAGAAAAAAGGGATAAAGAGGCCAAGAGTGAAAAGAAACAATTGAATGGCCCATTGGTGAGTAAAACACCAAGAGAGGGAAGAAAGAAACAAAACATGTATGTAAGAGAGAGAGAGATCCGTAGCAGTGTTGGTGAGGGTAGACCAATCTTAATGATTCGGTTTAAGGAAACTTTGCTTAATTTGACTGACATTGACACTTCTTCTTTGCCTCCTAGTTTTGTTTCTTTGTTGCAGGAGTTTTCTGATGTGTTTCCTGATGAAATGCCTAGCGGACTACCACCCCTAAGAGGCATTGAGCATCAGATTGACTTCGTGCCCGGAGCCACAATTCCTAATAGGCCAGCGTATAGGAGCAAGCCCATGGAGACTAAGGAGTTGCAGCGCCAAGTTGATGACCTGTTGTCTAAGGGATTTGTGAGGGAGAGTATGAGCCCATGTGCAGTGCCTGTATTACTTGTGCCTAAGAAAGACGGTTCTTGGAGGATGTGTGTTGACTGCCGAGCTGTCAACAAAATCACAGTTAAGTATCGCCATCCAATTCCTAGGCTAGATGATATGTTAGATGAACTGCATGGTAGTAAATACTTTTCGAAAATTGATTTAATGAGTGGATATCATCAAATTAGAATGAAGTTAGGTGATGAATGGAAAACTGCCTTTAAGACTAAATATGGTTTATATGAGTGGATGGTTATGCCATTTGGACTAACAAATGCACCTAGTACTTTCATGAGATTAATGAACCATATCTTACGTGCTTTTCTAGGCAAATTTGTTGTGGTTTATTTTGATGATATACTGATTTATAGCCAATCTATTGATGAGCATATTGAGCATGTTAGGTTAGTATTGATAACTTTGAGAGTTGAAAAGTTATATGCTAAACTACAGAAATGCACTTTTTGCATAGATAGGCTTCTTTTTCTTGGTTTTGTTGTGAGTGCACAGGGGATTGAAGTCGATGAGGAGAAGGTTAAAGCAATTCGAGAATGGCCAACTCCTAAATCTATATCTGAGGTGAGGAGTTTCCATGGCTTGGCAAGCTTCTACCGGAGGTTTGTGAAGGACTTCTCTACTATAGCAGCCCCACTCACAGAGGTGGTAAAGAAGGAAGTTGGGTTCAAATGGGGGGAAGCGCAACAAAGGGCATTTGATACTTTAAAATCCATTCTTTGTTCTGCTCCTATTTTAGTTTTACCTGACTTTGAAAAAACATTTGAGATTGAGTGTGACGCTTCTGGTGTAGGTATTGGTGCAGTGTTGATGCAGGAGAGAAAGCCTATTGCCTATTTCAGTGAGAAACTCAATGGAGCGCAACTCAATTATTCAACCTATGACCAGGAGCTATATGCTCTAGTGAGAGCATTGGAGGTATGGCAACATTACCTTCTACCCAAAGAATTTGTCATACACACTGACCATGAGTCTTTAAAGCACCTCAAGGGACAAGGTAAGTTGAACAAGAGACATGGTAAGTGGGTTGAATTCATTGAACAGTTTCCTTTTGTGATTAAATACAAGCAAGGGAAAGAAAATATTGTGGCTGATGCACTTTCTAGGAGGTATGCTTTAATTACTACTCTTAATGCTAAGTTGTTAGGATTTGAGCATATAAAATCCTTGTATGTTGATGATGATGACTTCAGTCTTATTTGGAGTGCATGTGAACATGGGGCATTTAATAAGTTCTTTAGGCATGAGGGGTTTTTATTTAAGGGAAATAAACTTTGTATACCCAAATGTTCTATGCGTGAATTGCTTGTATTAGAATCGCATTGTGGAGGACTTATGGGGCATTTTGGTGTTATTAAAACATATGATATACTTGCTGAACATTTCTTTTGGCCACATATGCGTAGGGATGTAGAGAAACTATGTGGTGTGTGCATAGCATGTAAGCAAGCTAAGTCTAAATCTATGCCTCATGGCCTTTATATGCCTTTACTTGTACCTACTTTGCCTTGGACTGATGTTTCTATGGATTTTGTACTTGGATTGCCCAGAACAAAGCGTGGTAGGGATAGTATTTTTGTTGTTGTGGACAGGTTTAGTAAGATGGCACATTTCATTGCATGCCATAAGAGTGATGATGCTGTCCATATTGCTCAGTTGTTTTTCAGGGAGGTTGTGAGATTGCATGGGGTGCCACGCACCATAGTCTCAGACCGTGATGCCAAATTCCTTTCTCACTTTTGGCGTGTTTTATGGGGTAAGCTTGGTACAAAGTTGCTGTACTCTACTACTTGTCATCCCCAAACGGATGGACAGACTGAGGTAGTTAACAGAACTCTAGGTACTTTACTTAGAGCGGTGGTTGGTAAGAATCTGAAAACCTGGGAGGATTGTTTGCCTTTCATTGAATTTGCTTATAATAGGTCTATACATTCTTCTAGTGGTTATAGTCCATTTGAGCTTGTGTATGGTTTTAATCCTTTAACTGTACTTGATTTATCTCCTTTGCCTTTAAGTGAAATTGCTAACTTAGATGGTGAAAAGAAGGCTGAATTGATCCGGGAGATACATGCTAAAGCTCGGGCTCATATAGACATGAAGAACAAAAGCTATGCTGACCGTGCCAACAAGGGAAGGAGGCGTGTGGTATTTCACCCTGGAGATTGGGTTTGGGTGCACATGAGGAAGGAAAGATTCCCAAACCAAAGGAAAGGAAAGCTTGCTGCCCGAGGTGATGGGCCTTTTCAAGTGTTGGAGAGGATCAATGACAATGCCTACAAGATTGATCTACCAGGTGCGTATGGCGTGTCTGCTACCTTTAATGTTTCTGACCTTTCTCCATTTGATTATGATTCAGATTTGAGGACAAATCTTTTTGAGGAGGGAGGGAATGATACGGATCAAGGAAGCAAGGTGAAGGATCCTCTAGCTCTACCCGTGGGGCCAATCACAAGAGCTCGTGCAACCAAGCTACGAACAGCCTTGAATGCATTTGCTCAAGAACAAATCACACTGGAGCTTCAAGATCATAATTATGCAAGATGTGAGATTAAACTTGAAGAAGCACCAAAGCTTGTTATGATGCTTGAGGCGTGCAATGAGGCTGCCATTTGATGCATTTTACATGATTCTATACTTAGGCAAATTTAGGAGGTTGTTATCTTATTATGAGCTTAAGTATGGGTTGTGTAGGGCCTTCGGCCCATTTGCCCTATTTTGTTTAAATTCTTTTAGTGGACTTAATTAATTAAGTGTAAGGTTGGTTGGGCTTATTTTCTAGAGTAGTGATACGGATCCATTGGTGCTTCTTAATGGGACAATTACATGGAGCCATGCCAATCGATATGGGGGCAGCCATATCCTTATTTGTTCAAGCCCAAATTACACAAGAGCTTCATGATGTGGGCTTGAACGTGTTCTTATTCTTTCTTGCTTGTTTTAGTCTAATTAATAAGGGATGTGGGCTTATAGTATTTATTTAAGTTGTTTTGGGTTGGTTTTATGATGCATGCAATCTGCCCAATATTAAGTTGTCTATTTTGGGTTGGAAATCATTCTATTTTGTGTGTACTAGTTAGGCCCATATGTTTTGGCCTTAGGGCAGCCTAGTTAGATGCTCTTCTTTAGGGTTATGTTTGTTTAAGGCATATAAATAGCCTCCTTAAGATGTAAAACGAGATTTTTTTTGGCATAATTTGAATCAAAGGCAGAATTGTTCATGCTCTTGCATGTTCTTCTTAATTAGAGTGATTGTGAGAATTTGCTATCCTCTAATTGCATCAAGAATTAAGGTAAACTTATCAATTCATTTGTGGCGTTTATCTTGTTCTCTGCTTGATTATTGGTGTTACTGTTTCATTATAAACGTGGGGTGCCATAGAGCGTTTTAATCTCGATTATTGGTGTTACCGTTTCATTATAAACGTGGGGTGCCATAGAGCGTTTTAATCTCGATTATTGGTGTTTCCGTTTCATTATAAACGTGGGGTGCCATAGAGGCGAACTTACATCTCATTCTTTGATCCGATCCTTATCATTTGGTGATACGGATCCATTGGTGCTTCTTAATGGGACAATTACATGGAGCCATGCCAATCGATATGGGGGCAGCCATATCCTTATTTGTTCAAGCCCAAATTACACAAGAGCTTCATGATGTGGGCTTGAACGTGTTCTTATTCTTTCTTGCTTGTTTTAGTCTAATTAATAAGGGATGTGGGCTTATAGTATTTATTTAAGTTGTTTTGGGTTGGTTTTATGATGCATGCAATCTGCCCAATATTAAGTTGTCTATTTTGGGTTGGAAATCATTCTATTTTGTGTGTACTAGTTAGGCCCATGTGTTTTGGCCTTAGGGCAGCCTAGTTAGATGCTCTTCTTTAGGGTTATGTTTGTTTAAGGCATATAAATAGCCTCCTTAAGATGTAAAATGAGATTTTTGGCATCATTTGAATCAAAGGCAGAATTGCTCATGCTCTTGCATGTTCTTCTTAATTAGAGTGATTGTGAGAATTTGCTATCCTCTAATTGCATCAAGAATTAAGGTAAACTTATCAACTCGTTGTGGCGTTTATCTTGTTCTTTGCTCGATTATTGGTGTTACCGTTTCCTTATAAACGTGGGGTGCCATAGAGCGTTTTAATCTCGATTATTGGTGTTTCCGTTTCCTTATAAACATGGGGTGCCATAGAGGCGAACTTATATCCCATTCTTTTGATTCCCGATCCCGGATCCTTATCATTTGGTATCAGAGCCAAATCAAAGTTTTGGGGTAAGTTCTGTTATCTTAGTTTAGGAATTTGAGTTTTCTATTTGCTGGATTTCCTTTGATGTTATCTTAATACTTGCTTTCATTCTAGATCTGGATTTTTCTCTTTAGATCTTCTTGGATCTGTACTTTTTCTTTTAGATGTTCTTGGATCTGAGTTTTCTCTTTGGATCTTCTTGTTGTTTGTTTGTTTATTAAAAAAAAAAATCAATTGATTACGTTATTAAGAATTTATAAGTTATTAAATACCAAATCTAGAGATTTGTTTGTCTTCTTGAATCTTGTTGATAAAAAAAAAAAAAAAAAAAAAAAAAAAAAGAGAGGTAAGTCAAATCTTGTTAAAGTCATTACCTACCTAAATTGAATTGGGAGACACAAAATTCATTGTTGGTTACCTACCTAAGTTGAATTGGGAGACACAAAAGTCATTGTTGGACAACCTAAATATTAAGTCATTACCTACCTAAATTGAAATTGGGAGACACAAACCATCCACTTATACCTTGTTAAGGCCTTACCCTACCTAAATTGGGTCACATTTGTGGGTTAAGTGAGGATACAAGCCAAGCACGTCTGCTACAGTAACTTGCTACAGGAACTCAGAAGCAAACTTGCTACAGTACCTTAAAAATAAAAAAAAAAATTTTTGGGTTTTCTTTGTTTGCTTACTTTGATTGGGTAGAATTACTTAGATCCATATTTGGTTTGCTTTGTAGTGAACTAAATTCATGCAATATATCCAGAAATTGTCTTTCAAATTCTAGTTTCTATTTCTTGTTTTTGTGCTATCTTTGCTTCATTTATATTGTTAGGGTGTATTTGCTTATTCCAACACTCTAATTAATAATCAAGTAGTACATTGTTTTGTTCTTGTGCTACCATTCATTTCGTTTGAGTTTTCATTCTAGAATTGTGCTTACGTTTCTTTTGTTAAGGTTTATTTTCCTTGTGTTCTAAACTTGCTTTGAGATTGATTGGTTGGCCTGAAATTCTGAAGTACAATTGGAGGATTTGCATGGAGTGATTAAAGAGTGTAAACACGTGAGGGAGTGCTTTATCACTGACTCAAATGTTTTTGTGATTTCTATTTTGAACACTAACCATGAGTGCAGGCACATTTGGAGATAATAGTGGGGAGGGAAGTCAAATGGAGGATCCCCAGTTGAAAATTGTAATGGAGTCAATCCTAGGACAGTTTAGAACTTTCAACAATTCTGTCCAAGATATGAGAAAGGAGTTGCAGGAGTTTAAAGCTGCCCAATGCTCTAATACAAGAAGAGTTCGACCTAGTGGTACACCAACTAGATTTCAAACTCATGAAGAGAAGAAGGTCGATAATCCTGATCGTTACTTTAAGGATTTGAACAATGAGTTAGGAAGGGTGCAGGGAAGGAAGAATGTAGATTACCTCAATAGATATTCATCCACAAAGGAAGAGCGGAAGACCATTCTAACACCAGTTTGGTCAAAGGAAGTATATGTAGATCAATGTAAAAATGAAAGTATGAGATTTGAGGTTGTAAAGAAAGAAAAGGAGAGTGAAAATAAAATGAGTGAAAATACACAGAGTGCATTTAAAAAGAAAGAGGGACAAGACAAAGAAAAGAATGTGAGTTTGATAGCTAGGACAAGTGAGGATAAACATGCTTTGTACAACAATCTGCCTATACTTGTACCTTTGTGCAAGGGAGCTTATTTGGCCACTAATGATCTTAACCCATCCTTGCCAAGTGTGTTTGTTGATCTTTTGCAGGACTTTGAACATGTGGTTCCAGAAGAGATTGCCCAATCTTCATGTGAGGGTGAAAAGGTGGTTCTTGCACCATTGACACCTCAAGAAGTGAATATTGATCAAAAAAAGTTGCTTGAGAGAGAGAAAGAGGAGTTCACTGATGTCTTTCTTGAAGAGTTGCCTAGTGGATTGCCACCTTTGAGAGGGATAGAACATCAAATCGATTTCATTTTTGGCTCCACCATTCCAAATCAACCAGTCAATAGAAGCAATCCAATGGAGATAAAGGAGTTGCAAAGGCATAATCAGGTTCTAGCAACCAATGGAGTACAATACAGTCTAAAAAGGAAAGGAAGATTAAAGAAAAAGACATGGATTCTAAGGAAAAGTGGTCTGATCCTAGCTAGCAAAAGGATACCTCAACTTTTAACTAAGATTCGAGGATGAATCTTTTTGAGGAAAGGGGGAATGATACGGATCCATTGGTGCTTCTTAATGGGACAATTACATGGAGCCATGCCAATCGATATGGGGGCAGCCATATCCTTATTTGTTTAAGCCCAAATTACACAAGAGCTTCATGATGTGGGCTTGAACGTGTTCTTATTCTTTCTTGCTTGTTTTAGTCTAATTAATAAGGGATGTGGGCTTATAGTATTTATTTAAGTTGTTTTGGGTTGGTTTTATGATGCATGCAATCTGCCCAATATTAAGTTGTCTATTTTGGGTTGGAAATCATTCTATTTTGTGTGTACTAGTTAGGCCCATATGTTTTGGCCTTAGGGCAGCCTAGTTAGATGCTCTTCTTTAGGGTTATGTTTGTTTAAGGCATATAAATAGCCTCCTTAAGATGTAAAATGAGATTTTTTTTGGCATAATTTGAATCAAAGGCAGAATTGTTCATGCTCTTGCATGTTCTTCTTAATTAGAGTGATTGTGAGAATTTGCTATCCTCTAATTGCATCAAGAATTAAGGTAAACTTATCAATTCATTTGTGGCGTTTATCTTGTTCTCTGCTCGATTATTGGTGTTACCGTTTCATTATAAACGTGGGGTGCCATAGAGCGTTTTAATCTCGATTATTGGTGTTACCGTTTCATTATAAACGTGGGGTGCCATAGAGCGTTTTAATCTCGATTATTGGTGTTTCCGTTTCATTATAAACGTGGGGTGCCATAGAGGCGAACTTACATCTCATTCTTTGATCCGATCCTTATCATTTGGTATCAGAGCCAAATCAAAGTTTTGGGGTAAGTTCTGTTATCTTAGTTTAGGAATTTGAGTTTTCTAGTTGCTGGAATTTCTTTGATGTTATCTTAATACTTGTTTTCATTCTAGATCTAGATTTTTCTCTTTAGATCTTCTTGGATCTGGACTTTTTCTTTTAGATGTTCTTGGATCTGAGTTTTCTCTTTAGATCTTCTTATTGTTTTCTTGTTTATTAAAAAGAAAAAAAAAACATTTGATTACGTTATTAAGAATTTATAAGTTATTAAATACCAAATCTGGAGATTTGTTTGTCTTCTTGAATCTTGTTGATAAAAAAAAAAAAAAGAGAGGTAAGTCAAATCTTGGTAAAGTCATTACCTACTTAAGTTGAATTAGGAGACACAAAAATTGTTGGACAACCTACAAACTAAGTCAATATCTACCTAGATTGAAATTGAAAGACACAATTGCTGGACAACCTAAAGGCATTTTGACTTGATTTGGGAATTTATTGATAGTCCATCTTACATTCAATTGAAGGATATCATATTTTGACTTGATTTGGGATCTTATCTTGAGAAAACACAAAAATCATTGTTGGGCAACCTAAATATTAATTCATTACCTACCTAAATTGAAATTGGGAGACACAAACCATCCACTTATACCTTGTTAAGCCCTTACCCTACCTAAATTGGGTCACATTTGTAGGTTAAGTGAGGATATAAGTCAAAAACGTGTGCTACAGTAACTTGCTACAGGAACTCAGAAGCAAACTTGCTACAGTACCTTAAAACGTCTGCTACAGTAACTTGCTACAGGAACTCAGAAGCAAACTTGCTACAGTACCTTTAAAAAAAAAAATTTTTTTTTTGGGTTTTCTTTGTTTGCTTGCTTTGATTGGGTAGAATTAATTAGGTCCATATTTGGTTTGCTTTGTAGTGAACTAAATTCATGCATTATATCCAGAAATTGTCTTTTAAATTCTAGTTTCTATTTCTTGTTTTTGTGCTATCTTTGCTTCATTTATATTGTTAGGGTGTATTTGCTTGTTCCAACACTCTAATTAATAATCAAGTAGTACATTGTTTTGTTCTTGTGCTACCATTCATTTCGTTTGAGTTTTCATTCTAGAATTGTGCTTACGTTTCTTTTGTTAAGGTTTATTTTCCTTGTGTTCTAAACTTGCTTTGAGATTGATTTTTGGCCTGAAATTCTGAAGTACAATTGGAGGATTTGCATGGAGTGATTAAAGAGTGTAAACACGTGAGGGAGTGCTTTATCACTGACTCAAATGTTTTTGTGATTTCTATTTTGAACACTAACCATGAGTGCAGGCACATTTGGAGATAATAGTGGGGAGGGAAGTCAAATGGAGGATCCCCAGTTGAAACTTGTAATGGAGTCAATCCTAGGACAGTTTAGAACTTTCAACAATTCTGTCCAAGATATGAGAAAGGAGTTGCAGGAGTTTAACGCTGCCCAACGCTCTAATACAAGAAAAGCTCGACCTCGTGGTACACCAACTAGATTTCAAACTCATGAAGAGAAGAAGGTCGATAATCCTGATCGTTACTTTAAGGATTTGAATAATGAGTTAGGAAGGGTGCAGGGAAGGAAGAATGTGGATTACCTCAATAGATATTCATCCACAAAGGAAAAGCAGAAGACCATTCTAACACCAGTTTGGTCAAAGGAAGTATTTGTAAATCAATGTAAAAATGAAAGTATGAGATTTGAGGTTGTAAAGAAAGAAAAGGAGAGTGAAAATAAAATGAGTGAAAATACACAGAGTGCATTTAAAAAGAAAGAGGGACAAGACAAAGAAAAGAATGTGAGTTTGATAGCTAGGACAAGTGAGGATAAACATGCTTTGTACAACAATCTGCCTATACTTGTACCTTTGTGCAAGGGAGCTTATTTGGCCACTAATGATCTTAACCCATCCTTGCCAAGTGTGTTTGTTGATCTTTTGCAGGACTTTGAACATGTGGTTCCAGAAGAGATTGCCCAATCTTCATGTGAGGGTGAAAAGGTGGTTCTTGCACCATTGACACCTCAAGAAGTGAATATTGATCAGAAAAAGTTGCTTGAGAGAGAGAAAGAGGAGTTCACTGATGTCTTTCTTGAAGAGTTGCCTAGTGGATTGCCACCTTTGAGAGGGATAGAACATCAAATCGATTTCATTTTTGGCTCCACCATTCCAAATCAACCAGTCAATAGAAGCAATCCAATGGAGATAAAGGAGTTGCAAAGGCATAATCAAGTTCTAGCAACCAATGGAGTACAATACAGTCTAAAAAGGAAAGGAAGATTAAAGAAAAAGACATGGATTCTAAGGAAAAGTGGTCTGATCCTAGCTAGCAAAAGGATACCTCAACTTTTAACTAAGATTCGAGGACGAATCTTTTTGAGGAAAGGGGGAATGATACGGATCCATTGGTGCTTCTTAATGGGACAATTACATGGAGCCATGCCAATCGATATGGGGGCAGCCATATCCTTATTTGTTCAAGCCCAAATTACACAAGAGCTTCATGATGTGGGCTTGAACGTGTTCTTATTCTTTCTTGCTTGTTTTAGTCTAATTAATAAGGGATGTGGGCTTATAGTATTTATTTAAGTTGTTTTGGGTTGGTTTTATGATGCATGCAATCTGCCCAATATTAAGTTGTCTATTTTGGGTTGGAAATCATTCTATTTTGTGTGTACTAGTTAGGCCCATATGTTTTGGCCTTAGGGCAGCCTAGTTAGATGCTCTTCTTTAGGGTTATGTTTGTTTAAGGCATATAAATAGCCTCCTTAAGATGTAAAACGAGATTTTTTTTGGCATAATTTGAATCAAAGGCAGAATTGTTCATGCTCTTGCATGTTCTTCTTAATTAGAGTGATTGTGAGAATTTGCTATCCTCTAATTGCATCAAGAATTAAGGTAAACTTATCAATTCATTTGTGGCGTTTATCTTGTTCTCTGCTCGATTATTGGTGTTACCGTTTCATTATAAACGTGGGGTGCCATAGAGCGTTTTAATCTCGATTATTGGTGTTACCGTTTCATTATAAACGTGGGGTGCCATAGAGCGTTTTAATCTCGATTATTGGTGTTTCCGTTTCATTATAAACGTGGGGTGCCATAGAGGCGAACTTACATCTCATTCTTTGATCCGATCCTTATCAAGTAGGGCCAGCCTAAGTTAGTTAATGTTTAAGTCAGGATTGTTTTAAGTAGTTAGCTTGGACTTGTATTTAATTAAGCCCATTTGGGCCACATTAGGGTTAAGCTTGGGCTAACTTAAGTTAATAGCTAAATTAGGGTTAGCTTAGGTTATTTTATTGTTGTAAGAGCTGCACAACAGCCACCATTGAATTGAAATCAAAACAAAACATTTTCTTCTTGTTCTTTCAAGAACAGATTGTGTTCTTCATAGAACCAAAATATCCTTAGTAGTTAAGCTTGTGAGTTCTACAAGATTAATTGCACCAAGAATTTCAGAGTTGTTTTCAAGAGTACTTGAAGGTAAGTTTCTGATTCTTGTTCTAAATTCCTTGCTTTCTCTCTTCAAGAGTACTTGGGGGTTAAAGGGATTGTCGGGTACTTCCGAGATTGCATGCTTTCCGCTAGATGTTCCTTGTTGATTTGCAAGAGTACTTGTTAATTGGCTAGGGTCGTATTAATTTAGATCCCCATGTGTTGTTAAAGTACTTATTGGTGGATTTCCCCTTTTTCTGCCTCTCAATCTTCATGGCCATATCTACCATCTCTTCCGTGGTATCATAGTGATACATCTCTATAGCATCAGCAATATCATTATTTAAACCCCCAAGGAATCGTGACATGGTGATTTCTTCATCTTCCTCAATTTTGGCTCTAGCCATGCAAATCTCCATCTCTTTGTAGTAATCTTCCGCACTCTTCCCTCCTTGCACCAATCTTTCTAATTTGTTGTGCAAGTCCCTAAAGTAATGAGCAGGAACAAACTTTTGGTGCATCAACTCCTTGATAGTCTCCCATTGTGGCACCGGCCGCATTCCTTTTTTTCTTCTTTTTAATAGTAACTGTTCCCACCAGAACATGGCATAACCCTTGAACTTAACAGTTGCAAGGTGGGACTTCTTCTCCTCTGAATAATTATGGCATTCGAAAATTTGCTCTACCTTTCTCTCCCATTCAAGGTATTCTTCAGCATTGTTATTACCTTTGGATTCTGGAATCCTCATCTTGATTGATCCCAAGTCCCCAATAACTTTACTAACATCAGTATTTTCGACCTCCTCATCATCATGGGTTTGAAATATAGTTAGGGCAAGAGTACGTGGACGAGCTCTCATTGCATTAGAGCTTTGGGTAGCCTTTATCTCTTGCAACTCCTCTCTCATGTCCTGGAAGAAATTGTTGTAAGTTAAAAACTACCATTGAATTGACTCCATGAAGAGTTTCAATTAGGGATCTTTTAATTGACTTCGGTCCCCACTACTATCTCCAGACTTGCCTGCACTCATGGTTAGTACTCAAAATAAAAAACACGAAAAAAATTAGAGTTATTAGTAAAGCACTCCCTCACGTGTTTACACTCCTTTATCACTCCTTGCGATTCCTCCAATTGTACTTCAGAACTTTGGGCCAACCAACCATCAAAAGCATATTTAGAAACAAGGAAATAAACCTTAACAAAGAAAAAGTAAGCACAATCTCTAGAAATAAGACTCAAAATAGAAATGGATGGTAGCACAAGGACAAGACTATGTACTACTTGATTATATCAACTTAGAGTGTAGGAACAAGCAAACACACCCTAACAATGTAAAAGAAGTAAAGAAAGCACAAAAACAAAGAAAATAAAACTAGAATTAAAAAGATGAATTCTGGATATAATGTAAGAATTTAGTTCACTACAAAGCAAACCAAATATGGATCTAATTTAAATCTACCCAATCAAAGCAAGCAAACAATAAAATCAAAAATTCAGATTTGATAGCCAAAAGCACTTAATGCCATAATTTGATTAATTTTAACCTTAAAAGTGCATGCTTGTGCAAATAAGTGTAAGATAGGCTGTCTTAGCAAGATAATTAGGTTTTCCAAGAAAGGACCATGTGTTTCCCAAGATAAGATTCCAAATTAAGTCAAAATATTCTACCTTATCCCACAAAGTATAACCCAATTTAGATAAGATTAGATTTTGACAAGGATTAAAGTGGATAAGTTTAAGCTCCAATAGATATGGACAAATAATTATGCTACCTTATCCCAAAAAGTTTAATCCAATCTAGATAAGCTTAGGTTTTAACAAGGATTAAAGTGGATAAGTTTAAACACCAAAAGATATGGACAAATAATATGCCACCTTATCCATAAAGTACAATCCAATCTAGATAAGAATAAGTTCTAATAAGAAGCAAAGTGGAAAAGTTTTAAACTCCACAAGATAAGGTCAAAATCTCTATAGATTAGGATCAGAATCCAAAAAACCACACAACACAAGGATAACTTTCAATGGTGGCTGAATTTTTCTTTTCTCTTTTTTTTTTTTTTAAAGAAATAAGAACTAAATCAAGAAGACATAATGATGCAAAATTCAGAATTAAAATTAATAAAAAATATAAGGCAAACACAAGAATTCAAGAAAAAACAAGAAAACTCAAAAACGCTAGAACTAAGATAAATAAGAATTTAACTTAATCTTTGGCTCTAATACCAACTGACGTGGAACCCTATGGAAACTAATTCCAAGAACTTTATGACAAGATGGAATAGCTTCAAAGATTAAACTAAACTTCCCCTCTATGGCACCCAAAGTTTAAGGAAGCTAGAACACCAATGATAGAGTTGTTGACGCGTGATTTTATGCCTCCATCTGACCCAATGATGATATGAGGACAAGGGACAAGGTATCACGATAAACCAGAAGTGTTTGAACCGAAAATTGAATCAAACTGCCCAAAGGAGCCTGACCCGTGTTAGGGCTGCGTCACGCAGCTAGTACCTGCGTGACAGCACTCTTAGATGCGTCACGCAGCTCTAACAGGACTGACACCTCTGGCGCGCGCCCGTGTAACGGCCTGCATCGTTTGTATGGTTACGCGACAACTGTACGAAAAGTAAGTCGCGTCACGCAGGTTAACGGGTGCGTCACGCAGCTTCTACCCGCGTGACGCGACTACCCTGTTGCCCTAGCCATATAAATACAACATTTCACAGCAAAAACGGGACTTTTTGACGTTTTCTCTGATTCTTGGCTCTAAAAAAATTGAAAAGCTTTAACCTAAGTTTACAAAAAACGGCTAGGGTTTCCTTCCCCAAGAACTCAAGTGAGTAAACTTGAGGAAGATCAAACCATTAGACATTTTTGGAAATCAAAAGAAAAACAAAAAAGACAAAGAGAGCAAAAGAGAGAAAAGATAAAAGAAAAACGTTTTGCTTAATAACCATGCTTCAGGAATCATGATACAACATCTCTGAACTAACTTCAGTGCATGCAATCCTCAAATCTGAGGGCTAGGTAACGATTCTAACTTCTCTTTTTCATTTCTAATATTCTATCTCTTAAAAATCTCATTTTTCTAGTATTTGGTTAGTTTGGTATTGGTTAAATGCCATTTTGCCCATTGCTGAGTATTTTTGAGTTGTGTTAAACCACTGTTAACAAAAAAGAAACTTAAAAAAGGTAATTTGAAAGGTAGTTGCGGACCAGAGCAGTCGCGTCACGCAGCTACTACCTACGTAACGTGGCTGTTCATGTCCAAAAGTCTTTAATTTGGGCTGGACCACCTGTGTGACGCAGCTATTTGTATACCCAGTATGCTTTTATCCTCATATTTGTATTTAATGTGATATCCTGAATAAATAATCAATAGAGTTGAGGATTTGGAATAAGTCACAAATAGTTCCGTCACGTAGGTAAGAGTTGCGCCACGCGACTGTTCTCCCATAGAACACTCGCGTGATGCGACTGTTCTCCCATAGAACACTCGCGTGACGCGACTGTTCTAAGTACCAGTGATATGATAGAGTTCCATCACGTGACTGTTCTTCATAGAACAGCTGCGTGACGCAACTTTTATAGGTTCCAGAATAAAGGACAAGAGTTGCGCCACGTGACTGTTCTTCCATAGAACACCTGCGTTAAGCGACTGTTTCCTAGTTTCGATTTATTTTTGTTATTTTATTTTAATCTCATTTCATTAAATAGATTTTAATCCTAACCCGGAAAATGATCAATTATGGGCAAACTGAGTCTTAACCAAACTAAATCAATTAATTATTGATGATTATGAGATTTTTAGGATTTATTTCTTATTGTTTATCATTAATTATATTATTAAATTCGGTTTGTGGCCCGCCTTTAACCATAAGGCAAGAGCGGGTCTTTTAATTTTTATTTGATGTACATGGTGGATGAATGATGGATGTGATGCTTAATTTATGAATGGATGCAATAGATGAACTTATTTGGGACGATTAAATAATTTTCCATATAGGAACTCGGTTCGATTTGTTCGGGTTGGGTTTAAATAATTGGCTTTTCTAACATAAAATCAATTAGTAATTGTAGGTTAAAAGAGGCCGGTTTTTCGGGCGTCGGCTTTCAACGGGCCGACGTACCTAATTCCCTTACCTAGAATCGTACTTGGTACGCCTGACCAGTTTTCTAAAATAAAAGGGCCTTGGGTGGAACCCAACCATCGTCAATCTCTTTTAGACAAACCCAGGGTAGAACCCGGTTAATGGTTAACCTCTTTTTTTACATAAAACCTAGGGTGAAACCCTAACCAATAACCAACCATTTTTCACCCAAAACCAAGCCATTCGATCATTTCGACTTTAGGTGGACCCTGGGTTCTCAAAGAAAAAAAATAAAAATAAAACAAATCTCTTTTCAAGCCCTCATTAAGAGGCAAAACATTTTTTCAAATCCTCTAAGAGGCAAAATCTCTGTTCAAGCCCTCATTAAGAGGCAAAACATCTTTTCAAGTCCTCTAAGAGGCAAAATCTCTTTTCAAGCCCTCACTAAGAAGCAAAACATCTTTTCAAGTCCTCTAAGAGGCAAAATCTCTTTTCAAGCCCTCATTAAGAGGCAAAACGTCTTTTCAAGTCCTCTAAGAGGCAAAACTTCTTTTTAAGTCCTCAAAGAGGCAAAAACATCTTTAAGTTACAAACATAAATCCATGCATTTGATCATTTCATTTCAAAGAAAAAACCCACGGCGGGGTTTCCTCCTCTGCCCATCCTCAAAATTTGCTCCTTCAGACAGCCACTGGCTCTCATAAATCATTTTTTATGATAGCCAGTGGGGGGCAACTGTGAATACTCAAATTTTGAGGCTCAAAAAAGCCATTTTTCCCGGCCGCGACGGTGGCGACCGCCCTTAAAGGCGGCGATAGCCGCTATCGCCGGCGGCGGCTGCAGTCGCCTGTGAATACCCATTTTTTTTTTAGGCTCAAAGAGCCAGTTTTGCCGGACTGCCGGACCGGAGGCCATTCGGAAAGTTCACCGAAAATATGCCAATATGGTACTTGAAACATCCGAAAAATTACGAGGATCACGGAACTGGTCCAGGAATATTTTTTGGAGGTCCGGAACTCCCAG
Source organism: Jatropha curcas (assembly GCF_041381405.1). Taxonomy (NCBI): domain Eukaryota; kingdom Viridiplantae; phylum Streptophyta; class Magnoliopsida; order Malpighiales; family Euphorbiaceae; genus Jatropha; species Jatropha curcas. Next base: position 16,487,879 of record NC_143153.1, read on the forward strand.
AATAACCTCCGGAACAAAAATATAGCAGAGCCACCAAGCTCCGGCGATCCAACCGCCGGAGCCGGCGGCCCAGTCCGGCGGCCTACCCCGGCGGCCCAGCCGCTGAAGGCAGGCGGCCCGGCCGCCGAAACAGTCCGATTTTTGCCTATAAATTGGTCCCGAAGCCCTCAGTTCAACTCACTCAGTCTGTGTTGACGGACGCTCCTTCTCCCTACGCTCTTTGCGATTCTTTTACTGCTTTTCTGCATTTTTAATTTAGCTTTTATTGCTTTCTTGCTTTGTTAAGTGGTCATTAAAATCAAATTTAATTAATTTTTCCCTTAACGAGGAGCTTAACTTGGAGTTAAGAAGCGGTCGACGATTAAATCAGGTACATGAACTAAAACTCTGCCTATTTAAATTTAGCACTCCATGCATGCTTTTCTTCTACTCCTAATAATTCTATAACTGCATAAAATGCATTCATTGTCATCATTAGGCAAATAATTGCCTCAATTAAATAAATTTAAGCTAAATGCCCGTTTAATTAATAATCGTGATATTAAAGCCTAAATCCGACAATATTGGCTAAAAAAGCCTAGTTAATCAATAACTATGGTGAAACTACCTTTATTTCGAACAAATTCGGCTTAAGTGCAATTAATTAATAATTGTGACTAAAAGGCCTTAATTCAAACACGTTTTTTTTCTGGCAATAAATTTGCCTACATTACAATCCGGTTAATCAATTTTTGGCAAACACATTGCCTATAAATTAGATTAATTACTTTCAGCGACAAATCGCTTAAATCAATCTTTTGGCAAAATGCCTTAAAATTAATAAACTTTGTTTGGCTAAAAACCTTCAAATAACCATTTTTGGCAAATAAATTGCCTCAAATCAATCAATTTTTGGCGACAATCGCCCAATCAACATCTTTTGGCAAATAAATTGCCTAAATCAATCTTTTTGGCTAAAAGCCTTGAATCAACACTCTTGGCACAAATGCCTTAATCATTTTGGGGACAATCGCCCAACAAAACCCTTTTGGCACAAATGCCTTAATCATTTTGGCGACAAATCGCCTAACCATCTTTTGGCAATAAAAAGCCCAAACATCAATTTTTGGCAATAAATTGCCCAATCAATTCATCAATTTTGGCAACAATAAGCCCAATCAAACACTTCTTTTTGGCAACAAATGCCTAATAAAATCAATCAATTCTTTAGCAAAATGCCTAAACAAAATGCACGAAGCATACACACACTCATGTATTAAGCATACCCATTCAAAGCCCTCTAAAAGAGGCCTATCGAACTACGTTGACTTTGATCTTCCATTCAAACGGAAATACGTAGGCACGTTTAGGATTTTACCCGGGGCGGCAAGTCAAATTCATTTAAACAGTCCATTGGTCCAATTGCCTTGCGAAGCATTCATTCATTGGTTAGTTTATCAGCATGACATAGTCTCGGGATCCACCTCGAGCTCGTAGACCATGCCTTAAAAATCGGGTTAATTAATCTAAGTAATTAGGTTAATTAAAATTGGAGTCACTTAGGGTTTTTTCCTAGTTTACCCTAAAATAATTAAACAAGGTGGCGACTCATACATTCACGTGCATTCTTCCTTTAGTAACATGCATTCATATGCCTATGGTATTTTGGGGAGGGGTTAACAGATTGCGCCGCACGCAGCCTCGTTTCCCGTTCGCTATGCGATATGCATTGATGGAGCGGTGGAACGACTGCACGCACACCTTTGTGTTCGGGTTCGGTGAGATGACCCTTACTCTTGTGGACTATGCCGCTATTACCGGTCTACGCTTCACTGGTCCAGTTCCCTCGCTGGATGCTCATTATTAGACGGCCACTCTCAGGGCCCAGCTGGTCCGTTCCTTGCTCGGTGTCACCTCACAGACTCGGTACACCGTGCAGGGATGTATGTCATATGAGATGATCTTTCGGTTCTGGGCCGAGAGGATCAAGACCCGTTTGGAGGCTTAGAGGAAGTTGCCGGAGGAGGCCCGACCTACTGCTCCTGCGTATACTCGGGAGGAGAGGGACCAGGCTGCTCGGTCCTTCTTATTCTACATCATCTCATCCCAGCTGTTATGCACCTCCCAAAATAAGGGAGATCCGACGGTGCTAGCTTGTCTTCGGGATCTGAGCCAGGCCGGGTCCTTCGACTGGGCCACACTCGGTTTGGCTCACCTTTATCATGGTCTAGATGTCTGGACCCGTGGTAGTGGTGAGTCGAACTGGCTGTTCATCCGGCCACTGGAGGTAAGCTTTTTCATTCTTCACCCCTTTTTTTCGTTATTAACAACCGTCCAATCAACTGATGCCATTCCTTTCTCTGCTGCAGGTATGGTCCTATGAGTACTGTATCTACCCGGGCGGTCCGAGCGGTGACTCTCCCGTCGAGTCCAGGAGGATTCCTCGCTATCTGGCCCACTGCCACCACACTTATGCCAGTGGCGAGGATCCCGAGTACTGGCGGAGCTTTCTTAACGATCGGGAGCTGTCTGATGTAAGTACAGGAAGAACCTCTAAATCTTTAGCTTATGTTCTTCTTCTTCTTCTTTTTTTTTAATACACAACAAATACTGATTTCTCCTTCTTTTGCAGCTGTCCCTGACTCCATGGGACTGCGAGGCCTAGAGGACCTACCCGGGCCGGGAGGTGGCTGAGTTGCACACCCGATTCTAGGCTGCTGATGCGCGGGTATTGGGCCGACCGGTATTTTCTCGGAGAGAGGGTCTTTGACACTCCAGTAACTCCAGCACGGCGGAGGGTGCCTCATGCTCCTCCTCGGCATATATGTCTGCTGAAGGGCTTGACCCGGGAGGATTTGGAGATAGAGTACAGAGGCTTCTCGGCGAACGATTTCCTGTCCGTCGGTGACTTCCCCTCTTACTTCGCCTCCCGAATGCAGGCACGGCTTCCTGAGGTCCTCGAGTACACCCAGGTAACTCATCTGATCTTCTGCTTTATTTACTGTTATTACTATTTTCACTGTTTCAAATCACTGATGCCATTATTTTCTCTGCAGGAGCGGAAGACGCACAAGACTGCGGCTCATTACCGAGCTGAGGCAGCGGCTGAGGCCGGTGGCGCGGCGGCTCCTGCTGGACCGGCTGGTGTAGTGCTGGGTGATGTGCTGTTCCCGCCTGGTATAGAGGTAGTGCTGGATCCCAGTCTAGGCCTTGGATCTGGCATCATCATCCCTGCTGATCTTCGGCAGGCTCCTCCTCCGGTGCAGTTGGACCCTGAGCACGCTACACACGTAAGTCATAAACCGAATTTACAAAGTTAGAAGCATTTTACCTGAGTAGTCTTTTAATGGATGTTCCTTGTTCGCAGGTGCCGGCGCAGAGATATCAGGAGATCTGCCAGCGGTTCGGGTTTGCCCGATCCTACATTGGTCGGCTCTACTCCGAGCGGCACGAGTCGGTATGAACTTTACACACATTTACCTCTTCTTTTTTCTCATTATTTGGTAAACTTTCTTACACATGTCTGCTTTTACAGGAGCTGGAGAATGGGAGGTTAAGGAGGCATCAGTCCCGTCAGTCAAGTGCTGTGAGCCGGTATCAGGCAGAGGTGGAGCGGCTTCGGACGAGACTGGAGGTGGAGGGCATCCCGCTCGACTCTTCTGATGAGGATGAGGATGGTTCTGCTTCCGATGGCGCGCCACCGTCTCCACCCCATCCGACTGTTGCTGGTCCGAGCCGCAGGCGTCGCTAGCCAGGCTCTTCCATTTTTGGACATCTTTTGAACATTTTGAACATTCAGTAGTGTTAACTTATTATTATTTTATAGTTATTATTTTTTTGATGGTTGTACAGTTATTTATTTTTATTTTCTTTCCATGATATTATTTACACACATTTTTTTTGTTATACTATTGTATGTGTTTATATTTTACAACTACGAAGTCTTCCAATGGAAAATGGCACCTTCACCTGCTTGTTTACTCTTACAGAACCCATATCATTTAGCCATTGAAGCTTATATGGCCTTGGGTGCTGCACACATGTCAAACCCAATTTCTGCACCATGCTCAAACTAGCTACATTAGTGCAACTTCCACTATCAATAATCAAAAGACATACCTTGTCAAGTACCAAGCACCTAGTATGGAAAATATTCTCTCTTTGTACTAAGCTCTCCTCTTGAACTTGCATGTTGAGAACTCGCCTAGTAACTAGTAATTGTCCCATCTCAGGTTGTAAAACTTCATCATCAACCTCATCATCATCATGGCAGTCTTCAAGTGGTGGCATTGGGTTTTCTTCATCCTCAGATTCAGAATAGGTGTATCCATCCCTAAATGGAGGATCCCCAGTTGAAACTTGTAATGGAGTCAATCCTAGGACAGTTTAGAACTTTCAACAATTCTATCCAAGATATGAGAAAGGAGTTGCAGGAGTTTAAAGCTGCCCAATGCTCTAATACAACAAGAGTTCGACCTAGTACTACAACAACTAGATTTCAAACTCATGAAGAGAAGAAGGTCGATCATCTTGATCATTACTTTAGGGATTTAAACAATAAGTTAGGAAGGGTGCAGGGAAGGAAGAATGTGGATTACCTCAATAGATATTCATCCACAAAGGAAGAGCGGAAGACCATTCTAACACCAGTTTGGTCAAAGGATGACACGGAACCGGGATCGGGAATCAAAGGAATGAGATGTAAGTTCGCCTCTATGGCACCCCACGTTTATAATGAAACGGAAACACCAATAATCGAGATTAAAATGCTCTATGGCACCCCACGTTTATAATGAAACGGTAACACCAATAATCGAGCAAAGAACAAGATAAACGCCACAAATGAATTGATAAGTTTACCTTAATTCTTGATGCAATTAGAGGATAGCAAATTCTCACAATCACTCTAATTAAGAAGAACATGCAAGAGCATGAGCAATTCTGCCTTTGGTTCAAATTATGCCAAAAAAATCTCGTTTTACATCTTAAGGAGGCTATTTATATGCCTTAAACAAACATAACCCTAAAGAAGAGCATCTAACTAGGCTGCCCTAGGGCCAAAACACATGGGCTTAACTCTAAAACACAAAATAAAGTCATTTCCAGCCCAAAACAAACAACTTGATATTGGGCAGATTGCATGCATCATAAAACCAACCCAAAACAACTTAAATAAACACTATCAGCCCATATCCCTTACATATTAATTAGACCAAAACAAGCAACAAGGGATAAGAACACATCCAAGCCCACTAGGAAGCACCAATGGATCCATATCATTCCCCCTTTCCTCAAAAAGATTCGTCCTCGAATCTTAGTTAAAAGTTGAGGTATCCTTTTGCTTGCTAGGATCAGTCCACTTCTCTTTAGAATCCATGCCCTTTTCTTTACTCTTCTTCTCCCTTTTAGACCGTATTGAACTCCATTGTTTGCTACAACCTGAATATGCCTTTGCAACACCTTTGTCTCCATTGGGTTGCTTCTATTGACTGGTTGATTTGGAATGGTGGAGCCAATAATGAAATCGATTTGATGTTCTATCCCTCTCAAAGGTGGCAATCCACTAGGCAACTCTTCAAGAAAGACATCAGTGAACTCCTCTTTCTCTCTCTCAAGCAACTTTTTCTGATCAATATTCACTTCTTGAGGTGTCAATGGTGCAAGAACCACCTTTTCACCCTCACATGAAGATTGGGCAATCTCTTCTGGAACCACATGTTCAAAGTCCTGCAAAAGATCAACAAACACACTTGGCAAGGATGGGTTAAGATCATTAGTGGCCAAATAAGCTCCCTTGCACAAAGGTACAAGTATAGGCAGATTGTTGTACAAAGCATGTTTATCCTCACTTGTCCTAGCTATCAAACTCACATTCTTTTCTTTTTCTTGTCCCTCTTTCTTTTTATATGCACTCTGTGTATTTTCACTCTCCTTTTCTTTCTTTACAACATGAAGTCTCATACTTTCATTTTTACATTGATCTACATATACTTCCTTTGACCAAACTGGTGTTAGAATGGTCTTCTGCTCTTCCTTTGTGGATGAATATCTATTGAGGTAATCCACATTCTTCCTTCCCTGCACCCTTCCTAACTCATTGTTCAAATCCTTAAAGTAATGATCAGGATTATCGACCTTCTTCTCTTCATGAGTTTGAAATCTAGTTGGTGTACCACTAGGTCGAACTCTTCTTGTATTAGAGCATTGGGCAGCTTTAAACTCCTGCAACTCTTTTCTCATATCTTGGATGGAATTGTTGAAAGTTCTAAACTGTCCTAGGATTGACTCCATTACAAGTTTCAACTGGGGATCCTCCATTTGACTTCCCTCCCCACTATTATCTCCAAATGTGCCTGCACTCATGGTTAGTGTTCAAAATAGAAATCACAAAAACATTTGAGTCAGTGATAAAGCACTCCCTCACGTGTTTACACTCTTTAATCACTCCATGCAAATCCTCCAATTGTACTTCAGAATTTCAGGCCAACCAATCAATCTCAAAGCAAGTTTAGAACACAAGGAAAATAAACCTTAACAAAAGAAACGTAAGCACAATTCTAGAATGAAAACTCAAACGAAATGAATGGTAGCACAAGAACAAAACAATGTACTACTTGATTATTAATTAGAGTGTTGGAACAAGCAAATACACCCTAACAATATAAATGAAGCAAAGATAGCACAAAAACAAGAAATAGAAACTAGAATTTAAAAGACAATTTCTGGATATAATGCATAAATTTAGTTCACTACAAAGCAAACCAAATATGGACCTAATTAATTCAACCCAATCAAAGCAAGCAAACAAAGAAAACCCAAAAAAAAATTTTTTTTTTTTAAAGGTACTGTAGCAAGTTTGCTTCTGAGTTCCTGTAGCAAGTTACTGTAGCAGACGTTTTAAGGTACTGTAGCAAGTTTGCTTATGAGTTCCTGTAGCAAGTTACTGTAGCACACGTTTTTGACTTATATCCTCACTTAACCTACAAATGTGACCCAATTTAGGTAGGGTAAGGGCTTAACAAGGTATAAGTGGATGGTTTGTGTCTCCCAATTCAATTTAGGTAGGTAATGAATTAATATTTAGGTGGTCCAACAATGAATTTTGTGTTTTCTCAAGATAAGATCCCAAATCAAGTCAAAATATAATATCCTTCAATTGAATGTAAGATAGACTATCAATAAATTCCCAAATCAAGTCAAAATGCCTTTAGGTTGTCCAGCAATTGTGTCTTCCAATTTCAATCTAGGTAGATATTGACTTAGTATGTAGGTTGTCCAACAATTTTGTGTCTCCCAATTCAACTTAAGTAGGTAATGACCTTAACAAATTCTGACTTATCTCTCTTTATCAATGACCTTTTTTTTTTTTTTTTTTTTTAATCAAGAAACAAGCAAACAACAAGAATATTCAAAGATAGATCTTGAATTAGTCAAAAGGGTAACTAGAAAATGATGCAAACAATAAGAAGATACAAAAGAAAACTAGATTCAAGAAGATTTAAATAGAAATTATCTAAATCCAACAAAATCTAAAGAGAAATTGTCTAGATCCAACAAGATCTAAAGAGATAATGTCTAAACAAGATCTAAAGAGAAAATGTCTAGATCCAACACGATCTAAAGAGAAAAATCCAGATCTAGAATGAAAGCAAGTATTAAGATAACATCAAAGGAAATCCAGCAAATAGAAAACTCAAATTCCTAAACTAAGATAACAGAACTTACCCCAAAACTTTGATTTGGCTCTGATACCAAATGACACGGAACCGGGATCGGGAATCAAAGGAATGAGATGTAAGTTCGCCTCTATGGCACCCCACGTTTATAATGAAACGGAAACACCAATAATCGAGATTAAAATGCTCTATGGCACCCCACGTTTATAATGAAACGGTAACACCAATAATCGAGCAAAGAACAAGATAAACGCCACAAATGAATTGATAAGTTTACCTTAATTCTTGATGCAATTAGAGGATAGCAAATTCTCACAATCACTCTAATTAAGAAGAACATGCAAGAGCATGAGCAATTCTGCCTTTGATTCAAATTATGCCAAAAAAATCTCGTTTTACATCTTAAGGAGGCTATTTATATGCCTTAAACAAACATAACCCTAAAGAAGAGCATCTAACTAGGCTGCCCTAGGGCCAAAACACATGGGCTTAACTCTAAAACACAAAATAAAGTCATTTCCAGCCCAAAACAAACAACTTGATATTGGGCAGATTGCATGCATCATAAAACCAACCCAAAACAACTTAAATAAACACTATCAGCCCATATCCCTTACATATTAATTAGACCAAAACAAGCAACAAGGGATAAGAACACATCCAAGCCCACTAGGAAGCACCAATGGATCCATATCAAAGGAGGTATATGTAGATCAATGTAAAAATGAAAGTATGAGACTTCATGTTGAAAATAAAGAAAAAGAGTGTAAAAATAAAATGAGTGAAAATATACTGAGTGCAAATAAAAAGAAAGAGGGAAAAGAAAAAGAAAAAAATGTGAGTTTGATAGCTAGAGCAAGTAAGGATACACATGCTTTGTACCACAATCAGCCTATACTTGTACCTTTGTGTAAGGGACCTTATTTGGCCACTAATGATCTTAACCCATCCTTGCTAGAAGAGTTTGTTGATCTTTTGCAGGACTTTGAACATGTGGTTCCAGAAGAGATTGCCCAATCTTCATGTGAGGGTGGAAAGGTGGTTCTTGCACCATTGACACCTCAAGAAGTGAATATTGATCAGAAAAAGTTGCTTGAGAGTGAGAAAGAGGAGTTCACTCATGTCTTTCTTGAAGAGTTGCCTAGTGGATTGCCACCTTTGAGAGGGATAGCACATCAAATCGATTTCATTCTTGGCTCCACCATTCCAAATCAACCAGTCAATAGAAGCAATCCAATGGCGACAAAGGTGTTGCAAAGGCATATTCAGGTTGTAGCAAACAATGGAGTTCACTACGGTCTAAAAAGGAGAAGAAGAGTAAAGAAAAGGGCATGGATTCTAAGGAGAAGTGGACTGATCCTAGCAAACAAAAGGATACCTCAACTTTTAACTAAGATTCGAGGACGAATCTTTTTGAGGAAAGGGGGAATGATATGGATCCATTGGTGCTTCCTAGTGGGCTTGGATGTGTTCTTATCCCTTGTTGCTTGTTTTGGTCTAATTAATATGTAAGGGATATGGGCTCATAGTGTTTATTTAAGTTGTTTTGGGTTGGTTTTATGATGCATGCAATCTGCCCAATATCAAGTTATTTGTTTTGGGCTGGAAATGACTTCATTTTGTGTTTTAGAGTTAAGCCCATGTGTTTTGGCCCTAGGGCAGCCTAGTTAGATGCTCTTCTTTAGGGTTATGTTTGTTTAAGGCATATAAATAGCCTCCTTAAGATGTAAAACGAGAATTTTGGCATAATTTGAATCAAAGGCAGAATTGTTCATGCTCTTGCATGTTCTTCTTAATTAGAGTGATTGTGAGAATTTGCTATCCTCTAATTGCATCAAGAATTAAGGTAAACTTATCAATTCATTTGTGGCGTTTATCTTGTTCTTTGCTCGATTATTGGTGTTACCGTTTCATTATAAACGTGGGGTGCCATAGAGCGTTTTAATCTCGATTATTGGTGTTTCCGTTTCCTTATAAACGAGGGGTGCCATAGAGGCGAACTTACATCTCATTCCTTTGATTGCCGATCCCGGTTCCGTGTCAGTTTTGTTGTGAGTGCACAGGGGATTGAAGTTGATGAGGAGAAGGTTAAAGCGATTCACGACTGGCCAACTCCTAAATCTATATCTGAGGTGAGGAGTTTCCATGTGACGCGGAACCCAATGGAAATAAATTCCATGAACTCTATGACAAGTTTTGGAAGAGATCAAAGATCTAAATAAACTCCCCCTCTATGGCACCCAAAGCTTAAAGAAGCAAGAACACCAATAATAGAGTAATAGAATAAGATAAACGCCACAAAAGAATTGATAAGTTTACCTTGATTCTTGATGCAATTAGAAGAATGCAATCTCACACTCTCTCTAAAGCAAACACGCCTAAGCATGGAAGAAGAAATTCTCTTTCATTGATTGAATAATAATGTGAATAATTACAAAATAACAAACTATTTATACTAATCTAAGAGGTCCATATCCTTAAAGGATTTAGAGTTAGCTAAGGAGTAGGATTTAGCAAATATGACTAGCAAATCTAAACAACTTAAGGATTTGGTTAACTAATCCAAATCAACTAAAGATTAGCTAAATCTAAATAAATCTAGGATAAGGAATAATTAATCCAAACCAACTAAGGATAAGGAGTAATTAATCCAAACCAACTAAGGATAAGGTGTAATTAATCCAAACCAACTAAGGATAAGGAATAATTAATCCAAACCAACTAAGGATAAGGACTAACTAATCCAAACAAATTAAGGATAAGGAATAATTAATCCAAACTAACTAAGGATAAGGAATAATTAATCCAAACCAACTAAGGATAAAAATTAAAAGGGTGGCCCAATATATTGTGGCCCAACCAATTAACAACATTACAACTCAAAACTAACAAAAATGGGCTAACTTATTACGCCAAAGTTAGGCTCTAGAATGGCCAGGGCATGCCATATGCTGGAATTTCATATTCCATCTTAACATGTGCTTCCATTAATGTGAGAAACTTAGGTGTTCCCCATGCTTCCTTGAGATCTATGGTTGAGTGGTATCGATTCCGTATCATTCCCCCTTTCCTCGAAAAGATTCGTCCTCGAATCTTAGTTAGAAGTTGAGGTATCCATGCTCTCTTGATCTCCATGGTTGCTCCATACTTCTTTGCATGATTTCTTGTAATTGATCCACTAGGTAGCACTAATGGATTTTTCATGTTGTTCTCCTTGGTCCTTGAGTTCCATGGTTGAGTAATGGCGGATTCGTATCATTCCCCCTTTCCTCGAAAAGGTTCGTCCTCGAATCTGCATCCATGTCAAAAGGAGACAAATTACTAACATTGAAAGTAATGGAAACACCATACTCACCTGGTCAGCCTATCTTGTAGGGCTCCAAATTTCCATGTTCATCAAGCTTAATCTTTCTTTGGTTGGGAAACTTTTCCTTGTGAAAATGTACCCAAACCCAATCACCCGGTTTAAACACAACATGTATTCTTCTCTTGTTGGCACGGTTGGCATAGCCTTTGTTCTTCATGTTCATATGAACCCTAGCCTTAGCGTGCATCTCCTTCATCAATGTAGGTTAAAGAGTTTGTCATCCATACTGACCATGAGGCCCTAAAACACTTGAAGGGTCAAGGTAAGCTCAATAAAAGACATGGTAAGTGGGTTGAATTTATTGAACAATTTTCATATGTGATTAAATACAAGCATGGAAAAGACAATGTTGTTGCTGATGCATTATCAAGAAGATATACTCTAATTACTGCTCTTAGTTCTAAATTGCTTGGATTTGAGTATGTTAAGGAATTGTATGTGAATGATTCTGATTTTGGCAACATATATGTAGCATGTGAACATGGAGCATTTGATAAGTTCTATAGACATGATGGTTATTTATTTAAGGGCAGCAAACTTTGTGTGCCTAAATGTTCTATGCGTGAATTGCTTGTGATTGAATCCCATAGTGGGGGATTGATGGGACACTTTGGGGTACATAAGACTTATGATATGTTAAATGAACACTTTTATTGGCCTCACATGTGATACGACCCTAGCCAATTAACAAGTACTCTTGCAAATCAACAAGGAAGATCTAGCGGAAAGCATGCAATCACGGAAGTACCCGACAATCCCTATAACCCCCAAGTACTCTTGAAGAGAGAAAGCAAGGAATTTAGAACAAGAATCAGAAACTTACCTTCAAGTACTCTTGAAAACAACTCTGAAATTCTTGGTGCAATTAATCTTGTAGAACTCACAAGCTTAATTACTAAGGATATTTTGGTTCTATGAAAAACACAATCTGTTCTTGAAAGAACAAGAAGAAAACGTTTTGTTTTGATTTCAATTCAATGGTGGCTAAAAATCCCGTTTTACATCTTAAGGAGGCTATATATAAGCCCCAACAAACATAACCCTAAAGAAGAGCATCTAACTAGGCTGCCCTAGGGCCAAAACACATGGGCTTAACTCTAAAACACAAAATAAAGTCATTTCCAGCCCAAAACAAACAACTAGATATTGGGCAGATTGCATGCATCATAAAACCAACCCAAAACAACTTAAATAAACACTATGAGCCCATATCCCTTACATAATAATTAGACCAAAACAAGCAACAAAGGATAAGAACACATCCAAGCCCACTAGGAAGCACCAATGGATCCATATCATTCCCCCTTTCCTCAAAAAGATTCGTCCTCGAATCTTAGTTAAAAGTTGAGGTATCCTTTTGCTTGCTAGGATAAGTCCACTTCTCCTTAGAATCCATGCCCTTTTCTTTACTCTTCTTCTCCTTTTTAGACCGTATTGAACTCCATTGTTTGCTACAACCTGAATATGCCTTTGCAACACCTTTGTCTCCATTGGATTGCTTCTATTGACTGGTTGATTTGGAATGGTGGAGCCAAGGATGAAATCGATTTGATGTTCTATCCCTCTCAAAGGTGGCAATCCACTAGGCAACTCTTCAAGAAAGACATCAGTGAACTCCTCTTTCTCTCTCTCAAGCAACTTTTTCTGATTAATATTCACTTCTTGAGGTGTCACTGGTGCAAGAACCACCTTTTCACCCTCACATGAAGATTGGGCAATCTCTTCTGGAACCACATGTTCAAAGTCCTGCAAAAGATCAACAAACACACTTGGCAAGGATGGGTTAAGATCATTAGTGGTAAAATAATCTTCTTTGCACAAAGGTACAAATATAGGCTGAATTTGTTTTTCCTTTTCTTCCCCCTCTTTCTTTTATTTACACTCAATATATTTTCACTCGTTTTATTTTTGCACTCCTTTTCTTTATTGACAGCCTCAAAACTCATCTTTTGCTTTCCATATTGGTCTTCATCCACTTCTTTTGAGGAAAATGATCTTGGAATGGTCATCCACCCATCCTTTGTGAATGAATACCTATTGAGGTAATCCACATTTTTCCTTCCTTGCACCCTTCCTAACTTATTGTTCAAATCCCTAAAGTAATGATCAGGATTATCAACCTCCTCATCTTCAGGAGTTTGAAATCTAATTGGTGTAGTACTAGGACAAGCTCTTGTTGTACCCCTCCTTGTGGCATTGTGGTCATGTCTTTCCGTCTGTTGTTCTTGAAGCTCTAATCTGTCATTAAAGCTCTCCATAAACCTAGTGATTCGTCCCATCTCTCCAGAGAGAGCATCTAGAAAGGCTTGTAGATTTGGATCTTCAATTTTAAGAGGGCTGTCATTCTTATCTCTAGATGAATCAGACATCCTGAAATAGAATACAAACACAAAACTAAAGGAAATGGTTAGTTTATCACTCCCTCACGTGTTTCTCTCTTTATTTGGCTTTTTTACAATATGTGGGTTTCACTCCAGCCTTTTACCACTCTTTCCACTTGAATAATTGCACTTCAGAATCCTAAAGTTGCTACAAAAGTCAAGAGAAAGTTAGGAAAAACAAAGAATATAATTAAGTAATGCACAAACTCTATCAAGAAATCACAATGTTTGAATGTCAATACAAGAATAAGAAAGGTGTATTGCAAGAAATCAATAAACTAAAGTGTAGGAACAAGCAAATAACACTTTAGCAATGTTAAATGAAGCAAAGATAGCACACAAACAAGAAATTGAAACTAGAATTTAAAAGACGATTTAGGGATACAGTGTATGAATTTAGTTCGCTACAAAGCAAACCAAATATGGACCTAATTAATTCTACCCAATCAAAGCAAGCAAACAAAGAAAACCCAAAAAAAAAAAAAAAATTTTTTTTTTTTAAGGTACTGTAGCAAGTTTGCTTCTGAGTTCCTGTAGCAAGTTACTGTAGCAGACGTTTTAAGGTACTGTAGCAAGTTTGCTTCTGAGTTCCTGTAGCAAGTTACTGTAGCACAACGTTTTTGATTTATATCCTCACTTAACCTACAAATGTGACCCAATTTAGGTAGGGTAAGGGTAAGACAAGGTATAAGTGGATGGTTTGTGTCTCCCAATTCAATTTAGGTAGGTAATGACTTAGTCCAACAATGAATTTTGTGTCTCCCAATTCAATTTTAGGTAGGTAATGACTTTGTCCAACAATGATTTTTGTGTCTCCCAATTCAATTTTAGGTAGGTAATGTCTTTAACAACCAATTCAGATCCAGATTTTTTTTTTTTTTATCAAGAAATAAGCAAACAACAAGAATATTCAAAGATAGATCTTGAATTAGTCAAAGGGTAACTAGAAAATGATGCAAACAATAAGAAGATACAAAGAGAAAACTAGATTCAAGAAGATTTAACAAGAAAATTCTAGATCCAAGAAGATCTAATGAGAAATTGTCTAGACCCAACAAGATCTAAAGAGATAATGTCTAGATCGAACAATATTTAAAGATTTTTTTTTTTTTTTTAAGTCCCTAACCCTAGGATAGATTGAAATCCACAACCACAGTGCTCTGATACCAGATGATACGACCCTAGCCAATTAACAAGTACTCTTGCAAATCAACAAGGAAGATCTAGCGGAAAGCATGCAATCACGGAAGTACCCGACAATCCCTATAACCCCCAAGTACTCTTGAAGAGAGAAAGCAAGGAATTTAGAACAAGAATCAGAAACTTACCTTCAAGTACTCTTGAAAACAACTCTGAAATTCTTGGTGCAATTAATCTTGTAGAACTCACAAGCTTAATTACTAAGGATATTTTGGTTCTATGAAAAACACAATCTGTTCTTGAAAGAACAAGAAGAAAACGTTTTGTTTTGATTTCAATTCAATGGTGGCTAAAAATCCCGTTTTACATCTTAAGGAGGCTATATATAAGCCCCAACAAACATAACCCTAAAGAAGAGCATCTAACTAGGCTGCCCTAGGGCCAAAACACATGGGCTTAACTCTAAAACACAAAATAAAGTCATTTCCAGCCCAAAACAAACAACTAGATATTGGGCAGATTGCATGCATCATAAAACCAACCCAAAACAACTTAAATAAACACTATGAGCCCATATCCCTTACTTCCGTGATTGCATGCTTTCCGCTAGATCTTCCTTGTTGATTTGCAAGAGTACTTGTTAATTGGCTAGGGTCGTATCAACATGATTAAAGATGTAGAAAGGGTTTGTAACTCTTGTATTACTTGCAAACAGGCCAAATCTAAGTCTATGCCTTATGGATTATACATGCCTTTACCTGTTCCTAGTTCTCCTTGGATTGATATATCTATGGACTCTGTACTTGGATTACCTAGGACTAAACGTGGTAAAGATAGCAAATTTGTTGTTGTTGATAGATTTAGGAAGATGGCTCATTTCATTCCTTGTCATAAAATTGATGATGCCAACAATATTGCTGAATTATTCTTTAAAGAAGTGGTAAGATTGCATGGGGTACCAAGAACTATAGTTTTCGATAGAGATGCAAAGTTCCTCTCACACTTTTGGAGAGTTTTGTGGGGAAAGCTTGGGACTAAATTGCTTTATTCTACAACTTGTCATCCACAAACGGATGGGCAAACTGAAGTTGTGAATAGAACCTTAGGAACATTGCTTCGTGCCATTGTGGGTAAGAACTTAAAAACTTGGGAAGATTGTTTGCCATTCATTGAGTTTGCATATAATCGTAGCATACATTCTACTTCGGGTTTTAGTCCATTTGAACTTGTTTATGGCTTTAATCCACTAACTGTATTAGATCTTGTTCCTTTACCTTTGAATGAACTTTCTAATTTAGATGGTGATAAAAAGCCAGAATTAGTGAAATCTTTACATGAGAAGGCTAGAGCCAACATAGAAAAGAGGAACAAGCAATATGCTGAAAGAGCCAACAAGGGCAGAAAGAAGTTGGTGTTCATGCCAGGTGATTGGGTTTGGGTACACTTTCGCAAGGAAAGATTTCCCAACCAAAGGAAGAGTAAGCTAGATGCACGTGGAGATGGTCCATTCCAAGTCTTAGAGCGCATCAATGACAATGCCTACAAAATAGACTTGCCAGGTGAGTATAGTGTTTCTGCAATTTTTAATGTTAGTGATTTGTCTCCCTTTGACATGGATGCAGATTTGAGGACAAATCTTTTTAAAGAAGGGGGGGATGATACGGATCCACTACCACCAACCACCTATAGAACTCGAGGAAACAAGGACCACAACAATGGCAATCCATTAGCACTTCCTAGTGGACCAATTACAAGGAGCCGTGCAAAGAAGTATGGAGCAACCATGTCCTTATACATTCAAGGGCAAATCACACAAGAGCTCATGACCTTGCTTTCAACAAGTGCTATGAAGAACTTGAAGAAACACCTAAGTTTCTCACATTAATAGAAGCATATGTCGAGTTGGTAAGCACGCCCGTGTAAGGTGGCACGCCCCAGACCGTGCAAGCTACTGCCTCTCAAGGAACAACATATGAATTGGAGCATGCCCGTGCCACTTAGCACGCCCCAAACCGTGCACTTCTCTGCCTCTCGCGAGGGACACACAAACATGCGCGCACGCCCGTGCCAATCAGGACGCCCCAGGCCGTGCACTTCTCTACCTCTCGCGAGGAACACACATACATGCGCGCACGCCCGTGCCAATCAGCACGCCCCAGGCCATGCACTTCCCTGCCTCTCAAATATTAGTTAGCTTATTTTGTGTTTTTGCAATGCTAATGGGTTGGGCCTCCTATATTTCGGCCACCCTTGAATAATTAGCCTTATTTTGATTAGATTTAGTCAATCTTTAGTGGATTTGGATTAGATCTCCGAATCCTTAAGTAGTTATGATTTTGTTAGTCAACTCCTTAGTTGGTTTAGATTTGCTAAATCCTACTCCTTAGCTAACTCTAAATCCTCTAAGGATCTGGACCTCTTAGATTAGTATAAATAGCTTGTTATTTTGTAAATTTTAAACAGACAATTAATGAATTAAAAAGGGAGTTTCTCCTTCAACTTCATGCTTAGGCATGTTCATGTTTTTAGAGAGTGTGAGATTGCATTCTTCTAATTGCATCAAGAATCAAGGTAAACTTATCAATCTAATTGTGGCGTTTATCTTATTCTTTTTCTCTATTATTGGTGTTCTTGCTTCTTTAAGCGTTGGGTGCCATAGAGAGGGGTTTAGTTTGATCTTGGATCTCTTCCAAAACTTGTCATTGAGTTCATGAAACTTCTTTTCATTGGGTTCCGCGTCAACATGTTGAGATGGAATCTGAAATTCTAGCATATGGCATGCCCTGACCATACTAGAGCCTAACTTTGGCGTAATAAGTTAGCCCATTTTTGTTAGTTTTGAGTTGTAATGTTGTTAATGGGTTGAGCCGCCAATATATTGGGCCACCCTTTTATTTCTTATCCTTAGTTGGTTTGGATTAGTTAGTCCTTATCCTTAGTTGGTTTGGATTAATTATTCCTTATCCTTAGTTGGTTTGGACTAATTATTCCTTATGATACGGATCCACTACCACCAACCACCTATGGAACTCAAGGGAACAAGGACCACAACAATGGCAATCCATTAGCACTTCCTAGTGGACCAATTACAAGGAGCCGTGCAAAGAAGTATGGAGCAACCATGTCCTTACACATTCAAGAACAAGTTACACAAGAGCTCCATGACCTTGCTTTCAACAAGCTATGAAGAACTTGAAGGAACACCTAAGTTTCTCACATTAATAGAAGCACATGTTGAGTGGGAACATGAATTGGTTAGCACGCCCGTGCTAGATGGCACACCCCAGGCCATGCCCTCGTCTGACTTGCTGAGGAAAACAACTACCTTGAAGCACCCCCGTGCCAAATAGCACACCCAGGCCGTGCTTCCCTCTGCCTCTCACGAGGGAACTCCTACATTGAAGCACGCCCGTGCCAAATAGCACACCCCAGCCCGTGCTTGTCTCTGCCTCTCATTAAGTTAGTTAGCTTATTTCGAGTTTTTGCTTTGTTAATGGGTTGGGCCTCCAATATTTCGGCCACCCTTGATTAATTAGCCTTATTTTGTTTAGATTTAGTCAATCTTTAGTAGATTTGGATTAGATATCCAAATCCTTAAGTTGTTATGATTTTGTTAGTCTTATCCTTAGTTGGTTTAGATTTGCTAAATCCTACTTCTTAGCTAACTCTAAATCCTTTTAAGGATCTGGACCTCTTAGATTAGTATAAATAGCTTGTTATTTTGTAATTATAGACAACAATTATTCAATCAATTAAAGAGAGATTTTCTTCTTCCATGCCTTTGGCGTGTTCATGTTTTTAGAGGGTGTGAGATTGCATTCTTCTAATTGCATCAAGAATCAAGGTAAACTTATCAATTCTTTGTGGCGTTTATCTTATTCTTTTACTCTATTATTGGTGTTCTTGCTTCTTTAAGCTTTGGGTGCCGTAGAGGGGAGTTTATTCTAGATCTTTGATCTCTTCCAAAACTTGTCATAGAGTTCATGGAATTTATTTCCATTGGGTTCCGCGTCAGTTTGGTATCAGAGCCAAAGATTAAGGTAAATTCTTATTTATCTTAGTTCTAGGGTTTGTGTTTATTTGTTTTCTTGTTCTTCTTGTTTTTGTGTTTGTTTTCTTCTTCATCTTGTTTCTTTTGTGTTTGTTTTCTTTTGTTTAGTTTCAATTAGTTTTTGCTTCAATTAAATTTAGTAATTTCGTTCTTGTTTCAATTCTGGAAGTTTAGATCTTAGATCTTGTTGACTAAAAAAAAGAGTATAGAAAAATTTTCGTCCACCATTAAAATTGCTTGTGTGGATCTTGATTTTGTTCCTGAATCCAAGGGATTTGATCCTAATTCAAAGGGATTTTACCTTATTTTGTGGGATTTGACCATATTTTGTGGGATTATTCCTAATCCTTAGAAGATTTGACCATATTTTGTGGGATTGTGCCTAATCCTAAGGGATTTGACCATATTTTATGGGATTTAGTTTATCCACTATAATCTTGTGATAAAACCTAATCTTAACTACTTGTGGATAAGATAACAAGAATTAGTTTACCATATCTTTTGAGATTAAGCAAATCTATTACAATCCTTGTCAAATCTAAGAAATCCTACTTAAATTGGGTTGTAATTGACCATATCTATTGATATTAAGCAAATCTACTACAATCCTTGTCAAATCTAAGAATCCTACTTAAATTGGGTTGCATTGAAAAGGGAAACAAGGCAGCACGCCTGTGCTTCACCTCAAGCACACCCGTGCTAGTTCCTGACTTCCACTAGTTGGACTAGGCCTTCAACGCACGCCCGTGCTCCATCTAGCACGCCCGTGCTCGGTTCTGACCCTAGTAAGAAAGTTGTTTTCTTTTGGTTTTTTCTATGATTGCTTGCTTTGTTTTGGGTAGAATTATTAGGTCCATATTTGGTTTGCTTTGTAGTAAACTAAATTCATACATTATATCCAGTAATTGTCTTTTAAATTCTAGTTTCTTTATTTTTGTTTAAACTTTCTTTTGCTTCTATTACATTGTTAGGGTGTGTTTGCTTGATTACTACACTCTAATTGATAATTGAAGTAGTGCATTGTTTATATTCTTGTGCTACTATCCATCTCATTTTTGAGTCTTCTTTCTAGAATTTGTGTGCTTGCTTTTCATTGTTAAGTTTTATTCCTTGTTTCTAAACGTGATCCTTGAGTTGGTTGGTTGAACTAAGATTCTGAAGTTCAATTAGAAGAATGCAAAGAGTGATTCAAGAGTGTAAACACGTGAGGGAGTGATTTACCATTAATTCAAATCTTCTTGTGTTTTCTTTTGAATACTAACCATGAGTACAGGCAAATCTAGTGATGGTAATGATGGAATTCCAATTAAAGATCCTCAATTAAAACTTTTCATGGAAGCAATTCAAGGACAGTTTAGAACCTTCAATAATCTTGTCCAAGACATGAGGGAGGAATTGCAAGAGATAAAAGCTTCACAAAGCTCTAATACAACTAGAACTCGTCCACAAACTAGATTTCAAGACCATGATGATGAAGAGAGTGAAGAGACCAATCCTAATAAACTTGATGGGGACTTGGGATCAATTAAGATGAGGATTCCAGAATTCAAAGGCAACAACAATGCTGAAGAGTACCTTGAATGGGAAAGGAAGGTAGAACAAATCTTTGAATGCCATAACTATTCTCAAGAAAAGAAATCTCATCTTGCTGCTATTGAATTCAAAGGTTATGCTATGTTTTGGTGGGAACAATTGCTATTGAAAAGAAGAAGGAAGGGATTGCGACCTGTACCACCATGGGAGCTCATGAAAGAACTAATGCACCAAAAATTTGTCCCTGCTCATTACTTTAGGGATTTACACAATAAATTAGCTAGAATGGTGCAAGGAGGAAGGAGTGTGGAAGAATACTACAAGGAGATGGAGATTTGCATGGCTAGAGCCAAGATTGAAGAAGATGAGCAAATCACCATGTCACGATTCCTTGGAGGTCTAAATAAAGATATTGCAGATGCCTTAGAGATGTATAGGTATGATACATTGGAGGATATGATAGATATGGCCATGAAACTTGAAAGACAGAAAAAGGGGAGATCCACCAACAAGTATTCCAACAACACATGGGGATCTAAATGGCCCAAAGAAGGTGAGAAGAGGGAATTTAAGGGTTTTAATTGATATGGATCAACCATCACTCAACCATGGAGCTCAAGGGAGCAAGGAGAACAACATGGGAGATCCATTAGTGTTTCCTAGTGGGCCAATTACAAGAAGTCAAGCAAAGAGATATGGGGCAGCCATATCCTTATATGTTCAAGCCCAAATTACACAAGAACTTCATGATGTGGCATTTAACAAGTGTTGTGTGGAACTTGAAGGCACACCTAGGCTTCTTACAATGTTGGAGACATGTGCTGTTGGTGTAGCACACCCTAGACATGCTAATATGTAAGGGATGTGGGCTTGGACGTGTCCTTATCCCTTGTTGCATGTTTTGGTCTAATTAATATGTAATATGGGCTCATAGTGTTTATTTAAGTTGTTTTGGGTTGGTTTTATGATGCATGCAATCTGCCCAATATTAAGTTGTTTGTTTTGGGCTGGAAATGACTTTATTTTGTGTTTTAGAGTTAAGCCCATGTGTTTTGGCCCTAGGGCAGCCTAGTTAGATGCTCTTCTTTAGGGTTATGTTTGTTTAAGGCATATAAATAGCCTCCTTAAGATGTAAAACGGGATTTTTGGCATAATTTGAATCAAAGACAGATTGTTCATGCTCTTGCATGTTCTTCTTAATTAGAGTGATTGTGAGAATTTGCTATCCTCTAATTGCATCAAGAATTAAGGTAAACTTATCAATTCGTTTGTGGCGTTTATCTTGTTCTTTGCTCGATTATTGGTGTTACCGTTTCATTATAAACGTGGGGTGCCATAGAGCGTTTAATCTCGATTATTGGTGTTTCCGTTTCATTATAAACGTGGGGTGCCATAGAGGCGAACTTACATCTCATTCCTTTGATTCCCGATCCCGGATCCTTATCATTTGGTATCAGAGCCAAATCAAAGTTTTGGGGTAAGTTCTGTTATCTTAGTTAGGAATTTGAGTTTTCTTGTTGTTGGATTCCATTGTTGTTTGTCTAAATTCTTGTTTTCATTCTAGATCTGGATTTTTCTCTTTAGATCTTGTTGGATCTAGACATTTTCTCTTTAGATCTTGTTTAGACATTATCTCTTTAGATCTTGTTGGATCTAGACAATTTCTCTTTAGATTTTGTTGGATTTAGATAATTTCTATTTAAATCTTCTTGAATCTAGTTTTCTTTTGTATCTTCTTATTGTTTGCATCATTTTCTAGTTACCCTTTTGACTAATTCAAGATCTATCTTTGAATATTCTTGTTGTTTGCTTGTTTCTTGATTAAAAAAAAAAAAAAAGGTTATTGATAAAGAGAGATAAGTCAGAATTTGTTAAGGTCATTACCTACTTAAGTTGAATTGGGAGACACAAAAATTGTTGGACAACCTACAAACTAAGTCAATATCTACCTAGATTGAAATTGAAAGACACAATTGCTGGACAACCTAAAGGCATTTTGACTTGATTTGGGAATTTATTGATAGTCCATCTTACATTCAATTGAAGGATATCATATTTTGACTTGATTTGGGATCTTATCTTGAGAAAACACAAAAATCATTGTTGGGCAACCTAAATATTAATTCATTACCTACCTAAATTGAAATTGGGAGACACAAACCATCCACTTATACCTTGTTAAGCCCTTACCCTACCTAAATTGGGTCACATTTGTAGGTTAAGTGAGGATATAAGTCAAAAACGTGTGCTACAGTAACTTGCTACAGGAACTCAGAAGCAAACTTGCTATAGTACCTTAAAACGTCTGCTACAGTAACTTGCTACAGGAACTCAAAAGCAAACTTGCTACAGTACCTTTAAAAAAAAAATTTTTTTTTTGGGTTTTCTTTGTTTGCTTGCTTTGATTGGGTAGAATTAATTAGGTCCATATTTGGTTTGCTTTGTAGTGAACTAAATTCATGCAATATATCCAGAAATTGTCTTTCAAATTCTAGTTTCTATTTCTTGTTTTTGTGCTATCTTTGCTTCATTTATATTGTTAGGGTGTATTTGCTTGTTCCAACACTCTAATTAATAATCAAGTAGTACATTGTTTTGTTCTTGTGCTACCATTCATTTCGTTTGAGTTTTCATTCTAGAATTGTGCTTACGTTTCTTTTGTTAAGGTTTATTTTCCTTGTGTTCTAAACGTGCTTTGAGATTGATTGGTTGGCTTGAAATTCTGAAGTACAATTGGAGGATTTGCAAGGAGTGATTGAGGAGTGTAAACACGTGAGGGAGTGCCTTATCACTAACTCAAATTTTTTTCGTGTTTTCTATTTTTGAATACTAACCATGAGTACAGGCAAATCTGGAGATGGTAATGATGGAATTCCAATTAAAGATCCTCAATTGAAACTTTTCATGGAAGCAATTCAAGGATAGTTTAGAACCTTCAATAATCTTGTCCAAGACATGAGGGAGGAATTGCAAGAGATAAAAGCTTCACATAGCTCTAATACAACTAGAACTCGTCCACAAACTAGATTGCAAGACCATGATGATGAAGAAAGTGAAGAGACCAATCCTAATAAACTTGATGGGGACTTGGGATCAATTAAGATGAGGATTCCAGAATTCAAAGGCAACAACAATGCTGAAGAGTATCTTGAATGGGAAAGGAAGGTAGAACAAATCTTTGAATGCCATAACTATTCCCAGGAGAAGAAATCCCATCTTGCAGCTGTGGAGTTCAAAGGATATGCTATGTTTTGGTGGGAACAATTGCTACTAAAAAGAAGAAGCAGGGGGATGTGACCAGTACCACTATGGGAGATCATGAAGGAATTAATGCACCAAAAGTTTGTCCCTGCTCATTACTTTAGGGATTTACACAACAAACTAGCAAGAATGGTGCAAGGAGGGAGGAGTGTGGAAGAGTACTACAAGGAGATGGAGATTTGCATGGCAAGAGCTAAGATTGAGGAAGATGTCCAAATCACCATGTCACGATTCCTTGGAGGTCTAAATAGCGATATTGCTGATGCTTTGGAGATGTATCGCTATGATACACTAGAAGAGATGGTAGATATGGCCATGAAGCTAGAAAGGCAGAAAAAGGGAAAGTCTACCAACAAGTATTCCAACAATACTTTGGGAACCAAATGGTTCAAAGGAGGTGAGAAGAAAGACTTCAAAGGTCCTAGTTTCCAAAGGACAGAATCAATTTCGAAAGGTAAAGAGGTTGCCCAAACTACATTCAAAGGAAACAAAGGTACTTCTAACTCTATAAACCCTGCTAGAGAGATTAAATGCTTTAAGTGTTTAGGAAAAGGGCATATTGCATCTCAATGTCCTAATAAAAGGGTTATGATTGTTAGGGAAGATGGAAATGTTAGTTCTGAATCCGAATGTAGTGATTGTGATGATATGCCTCATTTGCATGATGTTGATAATGATAATTCAGATGAGGATGAGCATAACTTGTTGTTTGCTGAACGTGGAGAATCTTTGGTTGTTAGGCGAGTTTTGAATATGCATGTTAAGGAGGAGAGCCTTGAACAACATGAGAACATATTTCACACTAGATGCTTGATACATGGAAAAGTGTGCTTACTTATTATTGATGGGGGTAGTTGCACTAATGTTGCTAGTGTAAGTATGGTGAATAAGTTGAATTTGGCATGTCTTAAACATCCTAAACCTTATAGATTGCAATGGTTGAATGATGGTGGAGAGGTGAAGGTGACACGCCAAGTGCTTGTGCCATTCTCCATTGGATGGTACAAAGATGAGATTTTGTGTGATGTACTACCGATGCAGGCAGGCCATCTATTGTTGGGAAGGCCATGGCAATATGATCGAAAGGCACTACATGACGGGTTCTTTAACCGATACTCTTTGGTTCATAAGGGGAAGAAGGTGACTCTTGTTCCATTATCACCTCAAGAAGTGTACACCGATCAGAAGAAAATACTTGAGAGAGAGAGAGAAACTTCAGCTTTGAAGGAAAATGAGAGTGAGACATCCAGTTCGAGAGAACAAAAGAGTATTAAAAGAGAGGTTGAAAAGAAAGAGGCCACAAAAGATACCAAACAGATTATTGGCCCAAAAGTGAGTGAAACACAAAGAGGGGAGAGAAAGAAACACACTTTTTATGCGAGAGCTAGAGAGGTTAAGTGTGCCATAGCCTTGAGGCAGCCCGTGTTGCTTCTTAGATTCAAGGAAATTTTGTTTTCTAACGCTGACACTAATCTTGATGGTTTACCTCCTGTGTTTGTTTCTATGTTACAGGAATTCACTGATGTTTTTCCAGAGGAGCTACCTAGTGGATTACCACCTTTGAGAGGGATAGAACATCAGATTGATTTCATTCCCGGCTCCACCATTCCAAATCGACCAGCCTATCGAAGCAATCCAACGGAGACAAAGGAGTTGCAGAGGCAAGTTGATGAGCTTATGGAGAAAGGATTGGTGCGAGAGAGCATGAGTCCTTATGCCGTTCCAGTACTTTTAGTACCCAAAAAGGATGGTACATGGCGAATGTGTATTGACTGTAGGGCGGTCAACAAAATCACTGTAAAGTATAGACACCCTATTCCTAGACTTGATGACATGTTAGATGAGTTGTGTGGGTCTACTTACTTTACAAAGATCGATTTAATGAGTGGTTATCATCAAATTCGAATGCAACCAGGTGATGAATGGAAAACTGCTTTCAAAACTAAGTATGGTTTGTATGAATGGTTAGTTATGCCTTTTGGATTGTCTAATGCACCTAGTACTTTCATGAGGCTTATGAACCATGTTTTACGTGCTTTCTTAGGAAAATTTGTAGTTGTGTACTTTGATGATATACTTGTTTATAGCAAGTCTCTTAATGATCATGTTGGGCATGTTAGGCTAGTATTACAAGCTTTGAGAACTGAACAATTGTATGCTAAGCTTAAGAAATGCACATTTTGTATAGATAGACTTGTGTTTCTTGGTTTTGTTGTGAGTGCGCAGGGTATAGAGGTGGATGACGAGAAAGTGAAAGCTATCAAGGAATGGCCGACGCCGAAATCAGCTTCGGATGTACGAAGTTTCCATGGGTTGGCAAGTTTCTACCGACGGTTTGTACAAGATTTCTCTTCGATTGCTGCACCACTCACGGAGGTAATTAAAAAGGAAGTTGGGTTCAAGTGGGGCGAGGAACAACAGAAAGCGTTTGACATGCTTAAAGGGAAGTTGACATCCGCTCCAATA
Organism: Jatropha curcas; assembly: GCF_041381405.1. Lineage (NCBI taxonomy): Eukaryota > Viridiplantae > Streptophyta > Magnoliopsida > Malpighiales > Euphorbiaceae > Jatropha > Jatropha curcas. The sequence goes on from NC_143153.1 coordinate 16,513,733, forward strand.
CTTTCTTTACCTAATTTTGAGAACACCTTTGAAATTGAGTGTGATGCTTCTAGTGTAGGTATTGGAGGAGTGCTGATGCAAGAGAAGAAGCCAATTGCCTACTTCAGTGAGAAGTTGAATGGAGCACAACTCAATTACTCGACCTATGATAAGGAGCTATATGCCTTGGTGAGGACTTTGAACGTATGGCAACACTACTTATTACCTAAGGAGTTTGTCATTCACACTGATCACGAAGCCCTAAAACACTTGAAGGGTCAAAGTAAGCTCAACAAGCGACATGGTAAGTGGGTTGAGTTCATTGAACAATTCCCTTACGTTATTAAATACAAGCATGGAAAGGATAACGTTGTTGCTGATGCATTGTCACGGAGACATGCTTTACTTACTACTCTTAGTTCTAAGTTGCTAGGATTTGAGTATGTTAAGGATTTGTATGTGTCTGATTCAGATTTTGGCAATGTGTATTTGGCATGTGAACATGGAGCATTTGATAAATTTTATCGACATGAAGGATATTTGTTTAAGGGCAGTAAACTTTGTGTTCCTAAATGCTCTATGCGTGATTTGCTTGTACTTGAGTCTCATTGTGGGGGATTGATGGGACATTTTGGGGTACATAAGACTTATGACATGTTGAATGAACATTTTTATTGGCCTCATATGCGTAAAGATGTCGAGAAAGTTTGTGATTCTTGCCTTACTTGTAAACAGGCCAAGTCTAAGTCTATGCCTCATGGCTTGTATATGCCTTTACCAGTTCCTAGTTCACCTTGGGTTGATATCTCTATGGATTTTGTACTTGGATTACCTAGGACTAGGCATGGTAGAGACAGTATATTTGTAGTGGTTGATAGGTTCAGCAAAATGGCTCATTTCATTCCTTGTCATAAAACTGATGATGCCATTCATATTGCTGAATTGTTCTTTAGAGAGGTGGTTCGATTACATGGAGTTCCACGGATTATCGTTTCTGATAGGGATGCTAAGTTCCTTTCACATTTTTGGAAGGTTTTGTGGGGTAAGCTAGGTACAAAATTACTTTATTCTACTACCTGTCATCCACAAACAGATGGACAAACTGAAGTTGTGAATAGGACTTTAGGAACTTTACTTCGTGCGATAGTGGGTAAAAATTTGAAAACTTGGGAGGATTGTTTGCCATTTATTGAATTTGCATATAATCGAAGCATACATTCTACTTCAGGTTTTACTCCATTTGAACTTGTTTATGGATTTAACCCACTAACTGTTTTGGATCTTGTTCCTTTACCTTTACATGAGCTCTCTAGTTTAGATGGTGATAGAAAGGCTGAATTGGTGAAGTCTTTACATGAGAAGGCTCGAGCAAATATTGAAAAGAGGAACAAACAATATGCTGACAGGGCAAACAAAGGAAGGAAGAAGCTGGTGTTTGCGCCTGGAGATTGGGTTTGGGTGCACCTTCGGAAGGAAAGGTTTCCCAACCAACGAAAGTCTAAGCTAGATGCACGTGGAGATGGTCCATTCCAAGTCTTGGAACGCATCAATGACAACGCCTACAAGATAGACTTGCCAGGTGAGTATGGTGTTTCCGCTACCTTTAATGTTAGTGATTTGTCTCCTTTTGACATGGATGCAGATTTGAGGACAAATCTTTTTGAGGAAGGGGGGAATGATATGGATCAACCATCACTCAACCATGGAGCTCAAGGGAGCAAGGAGAACAACATGGGAGATCCATTAGTGTTTCCTAATGGGCCAATTACAAGAAGTCAAGCAAAGAGATATGGGGCAGCCATATCCTTATATGTTCAAGCCCAAATTACACAAGAACTTCATGATGTGGCATTTAACAAGTGTTGTGTGGAACTTGAAGGCACACCTAGGCTTCTTACTGATATGGATCCATTGGTGCTTCCTAATGGGCTTGGATGTGTTCTTATCCCTTGTTGCTTGTTTTGGTCTAATTAATATGTAAGGGATATGGGCTCATAGTGTTTATTTAAGTTGTTTTGGGTTGGTTTTATGATGCATGCAATCTGCCCAATATCAAGTTGTTTGTTTTGGGCTGGAAATGACTTTATTTTGTGTTTTAGAGTTAAGCCCATGTGTTTTGGCCCTAGGGCAGCCTAGTTAGATGCTCTTCTTTAGGGCTATATTTGTTTAAGGCATATAAATAGCCTCCTTAAGATGTAAACGAGATTTTTGGCATAATTTGAATCAAAGGCAGAATTGCTCATGCTCTTGCATGTTCTTCTTAATTAGAGTGATTGTGAGAATTTGCTATCCTCTAATTGCATCAAGAATTAAGGTAAACTTATCAATTCATTTGTGGCGTTTATCTTGTTCTTTGCTCGATTATTGGTGTTACCGTTTCATTATAAACGGAAACACCAATAATCGAGATTAAAACGCTCTATGGCACCCCACGTTTATAATGAAACGGTAACACCAATAATCAAGCAAAGAACAAGATAAACGCCACAAATGAATTGATAAGTTTACCTTAATTCTTGATGCAATTAGAGGATAGCAAATTCTCACAATCACTCTAATTAAGAAGAACATGCAAGAGCATGAGCAATTCTGCCTTTGATTCAAATTATGCCAAAAATCTCGTTTACATCTTAAGGAGGCTATTTATATGCCTTAAACAAATATAGCCCTAAAGAAGAGCATCTAACTAGGCTGCCCTAGGGCCAAAACACATGGGCTTAACTCTAAAACACAAAATAAAGTCATTTCCAGCCCAAAACAAACAACTTGATATTGGGCAGATTGCATGCATCATAAAACCAACCCAAAACAACTTAAATAAACACTATGAGCCCATATCCCTTACATATTAATTAGACCAAAACAAGCAACAAGGGATAAGAACACATCCAAGCCCATTAGGAAGCACCAATGGATCCATATCATTCCCCCTTTCCTCAAAAAGATTCGTCCTCGAATCTTAGTTAAAAGTTGAGGTATCCTTTTGCTTGCTAGGATCAGTCCACTTCTCCTTAGAATCCATGCCCTTTTCTTTACTCTTCTTCTCCTTTTTAGACCGTATTGAACTCCATTGTTTGCTACAACCTGAATATGCCTTTGCAACACCTTTGTCTCCATTGGATTGCTTCTATTGACTGGTTGATTTTGAATTGTGGAGCCAAGGATGAAATCGATTTGATGTTCTATCCCTCTCAAAGGTGGCAATCCATTAGGCAACTCTTCAGGAAAGACATCAGTGAACTCCTCTTTCTCTCTCTCAAGCAACTTTTTCTGATCAATATTCACTTCTTGAGGTGTCAATGGTGTAAGAACCACCTTTTCTCCCTCACATGAAGATTGGGCAATCTCTTCTGGAACCACATGTTCAAAGTCCTGCAAAAGATCAACAAACACACTTGGCAAGGATGGGTTAAGATCATTAGTGGTAAAATAATCTTCTTTGCACAAAGGTACAAATATAGGCTGAATTTGTTTTTCCTTTTCTTCCCCCTCTTTCTTTTTATTTACACTCAATATATTTTCACTCATTTTATTTTTGCACTCCTTTTCTTTATTGACAGCCTCAAAACTCATCTTTTGCTTTTCATATTGGTCTTCATCCACTTCTTTTGAGGAAAATGATCTTGGAATGGTCATCCACCCATCCTTTGTGAATGAATACCTATTGAGGTAATCCACATTTTTCCTTTCTTGCACCCTTCCTAACTTATTGTTCAAATCCCTAAAGTAATGATCAAGATGATCGACCTTCTTCTCTTCATGAGTTTGAAATCTAGTTGTTGTAGTACTAGGTCGAACTCTTGTTGTATTAGAGTGTTGGGCAGCTTTAAACTCCTGCAACTCCTTTCTCATATCTTGGACAGAATTGTTGAAGGTTCTAAACTGTCCTAGAATTGACTCCATTACAAATTTCAATTGGGGATCCTCCATTTTGACTTCCCTCCCCACTATTATCTCCAAATGTACCTGCACTCATGGTTAGTGTTCAAAATAGAAATCACAAAAACATTTGAATTAGTGATAAAGCACTCCCTCACGTGTTTACACTCCTCAATCACTCCTTGCAATTCCTCCAATTGTACTTCGGAATCGTAGATCAACCAACCAACTCAAAAGTGCATTTAGAAACAAGGAAATAAATCTTAACAATGAAAGTAAGCACAAAATCTAGAAAGAAGACTCAAAACTATAATGGATGGTAGTACAAGGACAAGATGATGTACTACTTGATTATATTAATTTAGAGTGTAGTGAACAAACAAATACACCCTAATAATGTGATAGAGGTAAAAGAAAGCTCAAAACAAGAATAAACAAACTAGAATTTAAAAGACAATTTCTGGATATAATGTATGAATTTAGTTCACTACAAAGCAATCCAAATATGGATCTAAGTAATTCTACCCAATCAAAGTAAGCAAACAAAGAAAACCCAAAAAATTTTTTTTTTTTATTTTTAAGGTACTGTAGCAAGTTTGCTTCTGAGTTCCTGTAGCAAGTTACTGTAGCAGACGTGCTTGGCTTGTATCCTCACTTAACCCACAAATGTGACCCAATTTAGGTAGGGTAAGGCCTTAACAAGGTATAAGTGGATGGTTTGTGTCTCCCAATTTCAATTTAGGTAGGTAATGACTTAATATTTAGGTTGTCCAACAATGACTTTTGTGTCTCCCAATTCAACTTAGGTAGGTAACCAACAATGAATTTTGTGTCTCCCAATTCAATTTAGGTAGGTAATGACTTTAACAAGATTTGACTTACCTCTCTTTTTTTTTTTTTTTTTTTTATCAACAAGATTCAAGAAGACAAACAAATCTCTAGATTTGGTATTTAATAACTTATAAATTCTTAATAACGTAATCAATTGATTTTTTTTTTAATAAACAAACAAACAACAAGAAGATCCAAAGAGAAAACTCAGATCCAAAGAGAAAACTCAGATCCAAGAACATCTAAAAGAAAAAGTATAGATCCAAGAAGATCTAAAGAGAAAAATCCAGATCTAGAATGAAAGCAAGTATTAAGATAACATCAAAGGAAATCCAGCAAATAGAAAACTCAAATTCCTAAACTAAGATAACAGAACTTACCCCAAAACTTTGATTTGGCTCTGATACCAGATGATAACGGAACCGGGATCGGAAATCAAAGGAATGAGATGTAAGTTCGCCTCTATGGCACCCCACGTTTATAATGAAACGGAAACACCAATAATCGAGATTAAAACGCTCTATGGCACCCCACGTTTATAATGAAACGGTAACACCAATAATCGAGCAAAGAACAAGATAAACGCCACAAATGAATTGATAAGTTTACCTTAATTCTTGATGCAATTAGAGGATAGCAAATTCTCACAATCACTCTAATTAAGAAGAACATGCAAGAGCATGAGCAATTCTGCCTTTGATTCAAATTATGCCAAAAATCTCGTTTACATCTTAAGGAGGCTATTTATATGCCTTAAACAAATATAGCCCTAAAGAAGAGCATCTAACTAGGCTGCCCTAGGGCCAAAACACATGGGCTTAACTCTAAAACACAAAATAAAGTCATTTCCAGCCCAAAACAAACAACTTGATATTGGGCAGATTGCATGCATCATAAAACCAACCCAAAACAACTTAAATAAACACTATGAGCCCATATCCCTTACATATTAATTAGACCAAAACAAGCAACAAGGGATAAGAACACATCCAAGCCCATTAGGAAGCACCAATGGATCCATATCACTTACAATGTTGGAGACATGTGCTGTTGGTGTAGCACACCCTAGACATGCTAATATGTAAGGGATGTGGGCTTGGACGTGTCCTTATCCCTTGTTGCATGTTTTGGTCTAATTAATATGTAATATGGGCTCATAGTGTTTATTTAAGTTGTTTTGGGTTGGTTTTATGATGCATGCAATCTACCCAATATTAAGTTGTTTGTTTTGGGCTGGAAATGACTTTATTTTGTGTTTTAGAGTTAAGCCCATGTGTTTTGGCCCTAGGGCAGCCTAGTTAGATGCTCTTCTTTAGGGTTATGTTTGTTTAAGGCATATAAATAGCCTCCTTAAGATGTAAAACGGGATTTTTGGCATAATTTGAATCAAAGACAGATTGTTCATGCTCTTGCATGTTCTTCTTAATTAGAGTGATTGTGAGAATTTGCTATCCTCTAATTGCATCAAGAATTAAGGTAAACTTATCAATTCGTTTGTGGCGTTTATCTTGTTCTTTGCTCGATTATTGGTGTTACCGTTTCATTATAAACGTGGGGTGCCATAGAGCGTTTAATCTCGATTATTGGTGTTTCCGTTTCATTATAAACGTGGGGTGCCATAGAGGCGAACTTACATCTCATTCCTTTGATTCCCGATCCCGGATCCTTATCATTAATTCCCAAAGGACAGATTCAACTTCAAAAGGTAAAGAGACTGTCCAAACTCCATTTAAAAGCAACAAAGGTACTTCTAACTCTACAACCCCTTCTAGAGAAATTAAATGTTTTAAATGTTTGGGGAAAGAGCATTATGCATCTCAATGTCCTAATAAAAGGGTTATGATTGCTAAAGATGATGGGAATGTTAGTTCTGAATCTGAATGTAGTAATTGTGATGATATGCGTAATTTAGATGATGATAATGATGATTCAGAAAATTTAATACTTCTTGAACATGGAGAAGCTTTGGTTGCTAGGCGTGCTTTGAACATGCATGTTAAAGAAGAAAGCCTTGAGCAACGTGAGAATATATTTCACACTAGATGTTTGATTAGTGGAAAAGTGTGTACTCTTATTATTGATGGGGGTAGTTGCACTAATGTTGCTAGTGTAAACATGGTAAACAAACTGAACTTGACTTGTCTCAAGCATCCTAAACCTTATAGGTTGCAATGGTTGAATGATTGTGGGGAGGTGAAAGTGACTAAACAGGTACTAGTGCCATTTTCTATTGGATGGTATGAAGATGAAATTTTGTGTGATATAGTACCTATGCAAGCTGGACATCTATTGTTGGGAAGACCATGGCAATATGATAGAAGAGCACTTCATGATGGATTCCACAATCGATATTCTTTGATTCATAAGGGGAAAAAGGTGGTTCTTGTACCTTTATCACCTCAAGAGGTTTATGAAGACTAAAGAAAGATAGTTGAGAGAGAGAGAGAGAGGTTTCGGCCTTGAGAAAACATGAGAGTGAAAATTCGAGATTGAGAGAACAAAAGAGAGAAAAGAGTAAGGATGAGGGAAAAGAGGCCACAAAAATAACAAAACAAATTAATGGCCCAATTGTGAGTGAAAAACAGAGAGAAGAGAAAAAGAAACAAACTTTTTATGCAAGAGCTAGAGAAGTTAAGTGTGCCATTGCCTTGGAGAAGCCCATATTGCTTCTTAGGTACAAGGAGATTTTATTTGCTGAAACTAATGCTAACCTTGATAGTTTGCCTTCCATGTTTATTTCCATATTGCAGGAATTTGATGATGTCTTTCCTAGTGAATTACCTAGTGGTTTACCACCTTTGAGGGGAATAGAACATCAAATTGACTTCATCCCTGGATCCACCATTCCAAATAGGCCTGCCTATAGAAGCAATCCAATGGAGACAAAGGAGTTGCAAAGGCAAGTTGATGAACTTATGGAGAAAGGTTTGGTGAGAGAAAGCATGAGCCCGTGTGCCGTTCCCGTGCTTCTAGTACCTAAAAAGGATGGAACTTGGCGCATGTGTGTTGATTGTAGAGCGGTTAACAAAATCACTGTAAAGTATAGACACCCTATCCCTAGACTTGATGATATGTTGGATGAATTGCATGGGGCAACTTACTTTACTAAAATTGATTTAATGAGTGGTTACCATCAAATTAGAATGCAACCAGGTGATGAATGGAAAACTGCTTTTAAAACTAAGTATGGTTTGTATGAATGGTTAGTTATGCCTTTTGGACTATCTAATGCACCTAGTACTTTTATGAGGCTTATGAACTATGTATTGCGTGCCTTCTTAGGAAAGTTTGTGGTTGTATACTTTGATGATATACTCATCTATAGCAAGTCTCTTAATGATCATGTTGAGCATGTTAGGATAGTGTTACAAACTTTAAGGACTGAAAAGTTGTATGCTAAACTTAACAAATGCACATTTTGTATAGATAGACTTGTATTTCTTGGTTTTATTGTGAGTGCACAAGGTATTGAAGTAGATGAGGAGAAAGTAAAAGCTATCAAAGAATGGCCAACTCCCAAATCAGTTTCTGAAGTTATGAGTTTTCATGGGTTGGCAAGTTTTTATAGAAGATTTGTTAAAGATTTCTCTTCAATTGCAGCACCACTAATAGAAATAATCAAAAAGGAAGTTGGGTTCAAGTGGGAAGAAGAGCAACAAAAGGCGTTTGACACGCTTAAAGGGAAGTTAACTTCTGCACCTATACTTTCTTTGCCTAATTTTGAAGGTACTTTTGAGATTGAGTGTGATGCTTCTGGTGTGGGAATTGGGGCTGTCCTAATGCAAGAAAAGAAACCAATTGATACGGATCCATTGGTGCTTCTTAATGGGACAATTACATGGAGCCATGCCAATCGATATGGGGGCAGCCATATCCTTATTTGTTCAAGCCCAAATTACACAAGAGCTTCATGATGTGGGCTTGAACGTGTTCTTATTCTTTCTTGCTTGTTTTAGTCTAATTAATAAGGGATGTGGGCTTATAGTATTTATTTAAGTTGTTTTGGGTTGGTTTTATGATGCATGCAATCTGCCCAATATTAAGTTGTCTATTTTGGGTTGGAAATCATTCTATTTTGTGTGTACTAGTTAGGCCCATGTGTTTTGGCCTTAGGGCAGCCTAGTTAGATGCTCTTCTTTAGGGTTATGTTTGTTTAAGGCATATAAATAGCCTCCTTAAGATGTAAAACGAGATTTTTGGCATAATTTGAATCAAAGGCAGAATTGCTCATGCTCTTGCATGTTCTTCTTAATTAGAGTGATTGTGAGAATTTGCTATCCTCTAATTGCATCAAGAATTAAGGTAAACTTATCAACTCGTTGTGGTGTTTATCTTGTTCTTTGCTCGATTATTGGTGTTACCGTTTCCTTATAAACGTGGGGTGCCATAGAGCGTTTTAATCTCGATTATTGGTGTTTCCGTTTCATTATAAACGTGGGGTGCCATAGAGGCGAACTTACATCTCATTCCTTTGATTTCCGATCCCGGTTCCTTATCACGTGAGGGAGTGTAAACACTCCCTAGTGGGCTTGGATGTGTTCTTATCCCTTGTTGCTTGTTTTGGTCTAATTAATATGTAAGGGATATGGGCTCATAGTGTTTATTTAAGTTGTTTTGGGTTGGTTTTATGATGCATGCAATCTGCCCAATATCAAGTTGTTTGTTTTGGGCTGGAAATGACTTTATTTTGTGTTTTAGAGTTAAGCCCATGTGTTTTGGCCCTAGGGCAGCCTAGTTAGATGCTCTTCTTTAGGGTTATGTTTGTTTAAGGCATAAAAATAGTCTCCTTAAGATGAAAAACGAGATTTTTGGCATAATTTGAATCAAAGGCAGAATTGCTCATGCTCTTGCATGTTCTTCTTAATTAGAGTGATTGTGAGAATTTGCTATCCTCTAATTGCATCAAGAATTAAGGTAAACTTATCAATTCATTTGTGGCGTTTATCTTGTTCTCTGCTCGATTATTGGTGTTACCGTTTCATTATAAACGTGGGGTGCCATAGAGCGTTTTAATCTCGATTATTGGTGTTACCGTTTCATTATAAACGTGGGGTGCCATAGAGCGTTTTAATCTCGATTATTGGTGTTTCCGTTTCATTATAAACGTGGGGTGCCATAGAGGCGAACTTACATCTCATTCTTTGATCCGATCCTTATCATTTGGTATCAGAGCTAAATCAAAGTTTTGGGGTAAGTTCTGTTATCTTAGTTAGGAATTTGAGTTTTCTTGTTGTTGGATTCATTGTTGTTTATCTTCGTGTTACATTATCTCTTTAGATCTTGTTGGATCTAGACAATTTCTCTTTAAATCTTGTTGGATTTAGATAATTTCTCTTTAAATCTTCTTGAATCTAGTTTTCTCTTTGTATCTTGTTATTGTTTGCATCATTTTCTAGTTACCCTTTTGACTAATTCAAGATCTATCTTTGATTATTCTTGTTGTTTGCTTGTTTCTTGATAAAAAAAAAAAAAAGAAAAAAAGATCCAGACATTGCAGCCTTAGATCTTATTAATTAGATCTTATACAACACAAAAAAAAAAAGGGTCATTATTAAAGAAAGATAAGTCAGAAATTGTTAAGGTCATTACCTACTTAAGTTGAATTGGTAGACACAAAATTGTTGGACAACCTACATACTAAGTCAATATCTACCTAGATTGAAATTGAAAGACACAATTGCTGGACAACCTAAAGGCATTTTGACTTGATTTGGGAATTTATTGATAGTCCATCTTACATTCAATTGAAGGATATCATATTTTGACTTGATTTGGGATCTTATCTTGAGAAAACACAAAAATCATTGTTGGACAACCTAAATATTAATTCATTACCTACCTAAATTGAAATTGGGAGACACAAACCATCCACTTATACCTTGTTAAGCCCTTACCCTACCTAAATTGGGTCACATTTGTAGGTTAAGTGAGGATATAAGTCAAAAACGTGTGCTACAGTAACTTGCTACAGGAACTCAGAAGCAAACTTGCTACAGTACCTTTAAAAAAAAATTTTTTTTTTGGGTTTTCTTTGTTTGCTTCCTTTGATTGGGTAGAATTAATTAGGTCTATATTTGGTTTGCTTTGTAGTGAACTAAATTCATGCAATATATCCAGAAATTGTCTTTTAAATTCTAGTTTCTATTTCTTGTTTTTGTGCTATCTTTGCTTCATTTATATTGTTAGGGTGTATTTGCTTGTTCCAACACTCTAATTAATAATCAAGTAGTACATTGTTTTGTTCTTGTGCTACCATTCATTTCGTTTGAGTTTTCATTCTAGAATTGTGCTTACGTTTCTTTTGTTAAGGTTTATTTTCCTTGTGTTCTAAACGTGCTTTGAGATTGATTGGTTGGCCTGAAATTCTGAAGTACAATTGGAGGATTTGCAAGGAGTGATTGAGGAGTGTAAACACGTGAGGGAGTGCTTTATCACTAACTCAAATCTTTTTCGTGTTTTCTATTTTGAACACTAACCATGAGTGCAAGCACATTTGGAGATAATAGTGGGGAGGGAAGTCAAATGGAGGATCCCCAGTTGAAACTTGTAATGGAGTCAATCCTAGGACAGTTTAGAACTTTCAACAATTCTGTCCAAGATATGAGAAAGGAGTTGCAGGAGTTTAACGCTGCCCAACGCTCTAATACAAGAAGAGCTCGACCTCGTGGTACACCAACTAGATTTCAAACTCATGAAGAGAAGAAGGTCGATAATCCTGATCGTTACTTTAAGGATTTGAATAATGAGTTAGGAAGGGTGCAGGGAAGGAAGAATGTGGATTACCTCAATAGATATTCATCCACAAAGGAAAAGCAGAAGACCATTCTAACACCAGTTTGGTCAAAGGAGGTATATGTAGATCAATGTAAAAATGAAAGTATGAGACTTCATGTTGAAAATAAAGAAAAAGAGTGTAAAAATAAAATGAGTGAAAATATACTGAGTGCAAATAAAAAGAAAGAGGGAAAAGAAAAAGAAAAAAATGTGAGTTTGATAGCTAGAGCAAGTAAGGATACACATGCTTTGTACCACAATCAGCCTATACTTGTACCTTTGTGTAAAGGACCTTATTTGGCCACTAATGATCTTAACCCATCCTTGCCAGAAGAGTTTGTTGATCTTTTGCAGGACTTTGAACATGTGGTTCCAGAAGAGATTGCCCAATCTTCATGTGAGGGTGGAAAGGTGGTTCTTGCACCATTGACACCTCAAGAAGTGAATATTGATCAGAAAAAGTTGCTTGAGAGAGAGAAAGAGGAGTTCACTGATGTCTTTCTTGAAGAGTTGCCTAGTGGATTGCCACCTTTGAGAGGGATAGAACATCAAATCGATTTCATTCTTGGCTCCACCATTCCAAATCAACCAGTCAATAAAAGTAATCCAATGGAGACAAAGGTGTTGCAAAGGCATATTCAGGTTGTAGCAAACAATGGAGTTCAATATGGTCTAAAAAGGAGAAGAAGAGTAAAGAAAAGGGCATGGATTCTAAGGAGAAGTGGACTGATCCTAGCAAGCAAAAGGATACCTCAACTTTTAACTAAGATTCGAGGACGAATCTTTTTGAGGAAAGGGGGAATGATATGGATCCATTTGTGCTTCCTAGTGGGCTTGGATGTGTTCTTATCCCTTGTTGCTTGTTTTGGTCTAATTAATATGTAAGGGATATGGGCTCATAGTGTTTATTTAAGTTGTTTTGGGTTGGTTTTATGATGCATGCAATCTGCCCAATATCAAGTTGTTTGTTTTGGGCTGGAAATGACTTTATTTTGTGTTTTAGAGTTAAGCCCATGTGTTTTGGCCCTAGGGCAGCCTAGTTAGATGCTCTTCTTTAGGGTTATGTTTGTTTAAGGCATATAAATAGTCTCCTTAAGATGAAAAACGAGATTTTTGGCATAATTTGAATCAAAGGCAGAATTGCTCATGCTCTTGCATGTTCTTCTTAATTAGAGTGATTGTGAGAATTTGCTATCCTCTAATTGCATCAAGAATTAAGGTAAACTTATCAATTCATTTGTGGCGTTTATCTTGTTCTCTGCTCGATTATTGGTGTTACCGTTTCATTATAAACGTGGGGTGCCATAGAGCGTTTTAATCTCGATTATTGGTGTTACCGTTTCATTATAAACGTGGGGTGCCATAGAGCGTTTTAATCTCGATTATTGGTGTTTCCGTTTCATTATAAACGTGGGGTGCCATAGAGGCGAACTTACATCTCATTCTTTGATCCGATCCTTATCTAAGGTAAATTTTTAGCCAACCATTGAATTCAAATCAAAACAAAACGTTTTCTTCTTGTTCTTTCAAGAACAGATTGTGTTCTTCATAGAACCAAAATATCCTTAGTAGTTAAGCTTGTGAGTTCTACAAGATTAATTGCACCAAGAATTTCAGAGTTGTTTTCAAGAGTACTTGAAGGTAAGTTTCTGATTCTTGTTCTAAATTCCTTGCTTTCTCTCTTCAAGAGTACTTGGGGGTTATAGGGATTGTCGGGTACTTCCGTAATTGCATGCTTTCCGCTAGATCTTCCTTGTTGATTTGCAAGAGTACTTGTTAATTGGCTAGGGTCGTATCATCTGGTATCAGAGCACTGTGGTTGTGGATTTCAATCTATCCTAGGGTTAGGGACTTAAAAAAAAAAAAAAAAAAATCTTTAAATATTGTTCGATCTAGACATTATCTCTTTAGATCTTGTTGGGTCTAGACAATTTCTCATTAGATCTTCTTGGATCTAGAATTTTCTTGTTAAATCTTCTTGAATCTAGTTTTCTCTTTGTATCTTCTTATTGTTTGCATCATTTTCTAGTTATCCTTTTGACTAATTCAAGATCTATCTTTGAACATTCTTGTTGTTTGCTTATTTCTTGATAAAAAAAAAAAATCTGGATTTGAATTGGTTGTTAAAGTCATTACCTACCTAAAATTGAATTGGGAGACACAAAAGTCATTGTTGGACTAAGTCATTACCTACCTAAATTGAATTGGGAGACACAAACCCTCCACTTATACCTTGTTAAGCTCTTACCCCTACCTAAATTGGGTCACATTTGTAGGTTAAGTGAGGATATAAATCAAAAACGTCTGCTACAGTAACTTGCTACAGGAACTCAGAAGCAAACTTGCTACAGTACCTTAAAAAAAAAAATTTTTTTTTTTTTGAGTTTTCTTTGTTTGCTTGCTTTGATTGGGTAGAATTAATTAGGTCCATATTTGGTTTGCTTTGTAGCGAACTAAATTCATACGCTATATCCCTAAATCGTCTTTTAAATTCTAGTTTCAATTTCTTGTTTGTGTGCTATCTTTGCTTCATTTTAACATTGCTAAAGTGTTATTTGCTTGTTCCTACACTTTAGTTTATTGATTTCTAGCAATACACCTTTCTTATTCTTGTATTGCCATTCAAACATTGTGATTTCTTGATAGAGTTTGTGCATTACTTAATTATATTCTTTGTTTTCCTAACTTTCTCTTGACTTTTGTAGCAACTTTGGGATTCTGAAGTGCAATTATTCAAGTGGAAAGAGTGGTAAAAGGCTGGAGTGAAACCCACATATTGAAAAAAAAAAAAAAAGAAGCCAAATAAGGAGAGAAACACGTGAGGGAGTGATAAACTAACCATTTCCTTTAGTTTTGTGTTTGTATTCTATTTCAGGATGTCTGATTCATCTAGAGATAAGAATGACAGCCCTCTTAAAATTGAAGATCCAAATCTTCAAGCCTTTCTAGATGCTCTCTCTGGAGAGATGGGACGAATCACTAGGTTTATGGAGAGCTTTAATGACAGATTCGAGCTTCAAGAACAACAGACGGAAAGACATGACCACAATGCCACAAGGAGGGGTACAACAAGAGCTTGTCCTAGTACTACACCAATTAGATTTCAAACTCCTGAAGATGAGGAGGTTGATAATCCTGATCGTTACTTTAAGGATTTGAATAATGAGTTAGGAAGGGTGCAGGGAAGGAAGAATGTGGATTACCTCAATAGATATTCATCCACAAAGGAAAAGCAGAAGACCATTCTAACACCAGTTTGGTCAAAGGAAGTATATGTAGATCAATGTAAAAATGAAACCATGAGATTTGATGTTATAAAGAAAGAAAAGGAGATTCAAAATAAAATTAGTGAAAATAAACAGAGTGCAAAAAAAGAGAAAGAGGAAAAAGAAAAAGAAAAGAATGTGAGTTTGATAGCTAGGGCAAGTGAGGATACACATGCTTTGTACCACAATCAGCCTATACTTGTACCTTTGTGCAAGGGAGCTTATTTGGCCACTAATGATCTTAACCCATCCTTGCCAAGTGTGTTTGTTGATCTTTTGCAGGACTTTGAACATGCATTTCCAGAAGAGATTGCCCAATCTTCGTTTGACGGTAAAGAGGTGGTTCTTGCACCATTGACACCTCAAGAAGTGAATAGTGATCAGAAAAAGTTGTTTGAGAGAGAGAAAGAGGAGTTCACTAATGACTTTCCTGAAGAGTTGCCTAGTGGATTGCCACCTTTGAGAGGGATAGATCATCAAATCGACTTCATTCTTGGCTCCAACATTCCAAATCGACCAGCCAATAGAAGCAATCCAATGGAGACAAAGGAGTTGCAAAGGCATATTCAGGTTGCAGCAACCAATGGAGTTCAATACGATCTAAAAAGGAGAAGAAGAGTAAAGAAAAGGGCATGGATTCTAAGGAAAAGTGGACTGATCCTCGCAAGCAAAAGGATACCTCAACTTTTAACTAAGATTCGAGGACGAATCTTTTTGAGGAAAGGGGGAATGATATGGATCCATTGGTGCCTCCTAATGGATTCTAGTGGACTTTGCTTGGATATGGTCTTATCCCTTATTGCTTGTTTTAGTCTAATTAATAAGGGATGTGGGCTTATAGTATTTATTTAAGTTGTTTTGGGTTGGTTTTATGATGCATGCAATCTGCCCAATATTAAGTTGTCTATTTTGGGTTGGAAATCATTCTATTTTGTGTGTACTAGTTAGGCCCATATGTTTTGGCCTTAGGGCAGCCTAGTTAGATGCTCTTCTTTAGGGTTATGTTTGTTTAAGGCATATAAATAGCCTCCTTAAGATGTAAAACGAGATTTTTTGGCATAATTTGAATCAAAGGCAGAATTGTTCATGCTCTTGCATGTTCTTCTTAATTAGAGTGATTGTGAGAATTTGCTATCCTCTAATTGCATCAAGAATTAAGGTAAACTTATCAATTCATTTGTGGCGTTTATCTTGTTCTTTGCTCGATTATTGGTGTTTCCGTTTCATTATAAACGTGGGGTGCCATAGAGGCGAACTTACATCTCATTCCTTTGATTGCCGATCCCGGTTCCTTATCATTAATAATACGACCCTAGCCAATTAACAAGTACTCTTGCAAATCAACAAGGAACATCTAGCGGAAAGCATGCAATCTCGGAAGTACCCGACAATCCCTTTAACCCCCAAGTACTCTTGAAGAGAGAAAGCAAGGAATTTAGAACAAGAATCAGAAACTTACCTTCAAGTACTCTTGAAAACAATTCTGAAATTCTTGGTGCAATTAATCTTGTAGAACTCACAAGCTTAACTACTAAGGATATTTTGGTTCTATGAAGAACACAATCTATTCTTGAAAGAACAAGAAGAAAACGTTTTGTTTTTTTTTTATTTCAATTCAATGGTGGCTAAAAATCCCGTTTTACATCTTAAGGAGGCTATATATAAGCCCCAAACAAACATAACCCTAAAGAAGAGTATCTAACTAGGCTGCCCTAAGGCCAAAACACATGGGCCTAACTAGTACACACAAAATAGAATCATTTCTAGCCCAAAATAGACAACTTAATATTGGGCAGATTGCATGCATCATAAAATCAACCCAAAACAACTTAAATAAACACTATGGGCCCATATCCCTTACATATTAATTAGACCAAAACAAGCAATAAGGGATAAGACCACATCCAAGCAAAGTCCACTAGAATCCATTAGGAGGCACCAATGGATCCATATCATTCCCCCTTTCCTCAAAAAGATTCGTCCTCGAATCTTAGTTAAAAGTTGAGGTATCCTTTTGCTTGCGAGGATCAGTCCACTTTTCCTTAGAATCCATGCCCTTTTCTTTACTCTTCTTCTCCTTTTTAGATCGTATTGAACTCCATTGGTTGCTGCAACCTGAATATGCCTTTGCAACTCCTTTGTCTCCATTGGATTGCTTCTATTGGCTGGTCGATTTGGAATGTTGGAGCCAAGAATGAAGTCGATTTGATGATCTATCCCTCTCAAAGGTGGCAATCCACTAGGCAACTCTTCAGGAAAGTCATTAGTGAACTCCTCTTTCTCTCTCTCAAACAACTTTTTCTGATCACTATTCACTTCTTGAGGTGTCAATGGTGCAAGAACCACCTCTTTACCGTCAAATGAAGATTGGGCAATCTCTTCTGGAAATGCATGTTCAAAGTCCTGCAAAAGATCAACAAACACACTTGGCAAGGATGGGTTAAGATCATTAGTGGCCAAATAAGCTCCCTTGCACAAAGGTACAAGTATAGGCTGATTGTGGTACAAAGCATGTGTATCCTCACATGCCCTAGCTATCAAACTCACATTCTTTTCTTTTTCTTTTTCCTCTTTCTCTTTTTTTGCACTCTGTTTATTTTCACTAATTTTATTTTGAATCTCCTTTTCTTGCTTTATAACATCAAATCTCATGGTTTCATTTTTACATTGATCTACATATACTTCCTTCGACCAAACTGGTGTTAGAATGGTCTTCTGCTCATCCTTTGTGATTGAATACCTATTGAGGTAATCCACACTTTTCCTTCCTTGCACCCTTCCTAACTTATTGTTCAAATCCCTAAAGTAATGATCAGGATTATCATCCTCCTCATCTTCAGGAGTTTGAAATCTAATTGGTGTAGTACTAGGACAAGCTCTTGTTGTACCCCTCCTTGTGGCATTGTGGTCATGTCTTTCCGTCTGTTGTTCTTGAAGCTCTAATCTGTCATTAAAGCTCTCCATAAACCTAGTGATTCGTCCCATCTCTCCAGAGAGAGCATCTAGAAAGGCTTGTAGATTTGGATCTTCAATTTTAAGAGGACTGTCATTCTTATCTCTAGATGAATCAGACATCCTGAAATAGAATACAAACACAAAACTAAAGGAAATGGTTAGTTTATCACTCCCTCAGGTGTTTCTCTCTTTATTTGGCTTTTTTACAATATGTGGGTTTCACTCCAGCCTTTTACCACTCTTTCCACTTGAATAATTGCACTTCAGAATCCCAAAGTTGATACAAAAGTCAAGAGAAAGTTAGGAAAAACAAAGAATATAATTAAGTAATGCACAAACTCTATCAAGAAATCACAATGTTTGAATGGCAATACAAGAATAAGAAAGGTGTATTGCTAGAAATCAATAAACTAAAGTGTAGGAACAAGCAAATAACACTTTAGCAATGTTAAATGAAGCAAAGATAGCACACAAACAAGAAATTGAAACTAGAATTTAAAAGACGATTTAGGGATATAGCGTATGAATTTAGTTCGCTACAAAGCAAACCAAATATGGACCTAATTAATTCTACCCAATCAAAGCAAGCAAACAAAGAAAACTCAAAAAAAAAAAAATTTTTTTTTTAAGGTACTGTAGCAAGTTTGCTTCTAAGTTCCTGTAGCAAGTTACTGTAGCAGACGTTTTTGATTTATATCCTCACTTAACCTACAAATGTGACCCAATTTAGGTAGGGTAAGAGCTTAACAAGGTATAAGTGGAGGGTTTGTGTCTCCCAATTCAATTTAAGTAGGTAATGACTTAGTCCAACAATGACTTTTGTGTCTCCCAATTCAATTTTAGGTAGGTAATGACTTTAACAACCAATTCAAATCCAGATTTTTTTTTTTTATCAAGAAATAAGCAAACAACAAGAATGTTCAAAGATAGATCTTGAATTAGTCAAAAGGGTAACTAGAAAATGATGCAAACAATAAGAAGATACAAAGAGAAAACTAGATTCAAGAAGATTTAACAAGAAAATTCTAGATCCAAGAAGATCTAATGAGAAATTGTCTAGACCCAACAAGATCTAAAGAGATAATGTCTAGATCGAACAATATTTAAAGATTTTTTTTTTTTTTTAAGTCCCTAACCCTAGGATAGATTGAAATCCACAACCACAGTGCTCTGATACCAGATAATACGACCCTAGCCAATTAACAAGTACTCTTGCAAATCAACAAGGAAGATCTAGCGGAAAGCATGCAATCACGGAAGTACCCGACAATCCCTATAACCCCCAAGTACTCTTGAAGAGAGAAAGCAAGGAATTTAGAACAAGAATCAGAAACTTACCTTCAAGTACTCTTGAAAACAACTCTGAAATTCTTGGTGCAATTAATCTTGTAGAACTCACAAGCTTAACTACTAAGGATATTTTGGTTCTATGAAGAACACAATCTGTTCTTGAAAGAACAAGAAGAAAACGTTTTGTTTTGATTTCAATTCAATGGTTGGCTAAAAATCCTGTTTTACATCTTAAGGAGGCTATATATAAGCCCCAAACAAACATAACCCTAAAGAAGAGTATCTAACTAGGCTGCCCTAAGGCCAAAACACATGGGCCTAACTAGTACACACAAAATAGAATCATTTCTAGCCCAAAATAGACAACTTAATATTGGGCAGATTGCATGCATCATAAAATCAACCCAAAACAACTTAAATAAACACTATGGGCCCATATCCCTTACATATTAATTAGACCAAAACAAGCAATAAGGGATAAGACCACATCCAAGCAAAGTCCACTAGAATCCATTAGGAGGCACCAATGGATCCATATCAATTAATGATATGGATCCATTGGTGCCTCCTAATGGATTCTAGTGGACTTTGCTTGGATATGGTCTTATCCCTTATTGCTTGTTTTAGTCTAATTAATAAGGGATGTGGGCTTATAGTATTTATTTAAGTTGTTTTGGGTTGGTTTTATGATGCATGCAATCTGCCCAATATTAAGTTGTCTATTTTGGGTTGGAAATCATTCTATTTTGTGTGTACTAGTTAGGCCCATATGTTTTGGCCTTAGGGCAGCCTAGTTAGATGCTCTTCTTTAGGGTTATGTTTGTTTAAGGCATATAAATAGCCTCCTTAAGATGTAAAACGAGATTTTTTGGCATAATTTGAATCAAAGGCAGAATTGTTCATGCTCTTGCATGTTCTTCTTAATTAGAGTGATTGTGAGAATTTGCTATCCTCTAATTGCATCAAGAATTAAGGTAAACTTATCAATTCATTTGTGGCGTTTATCTTGTTCTTTGCTCGATTATTGGTGTTTCCGTTTCATTATAAACGTGGGGTGCCATAGAGGCGAACTTACATCTCATTCCTTTGATTGCCGATCCCGGTTCCTTATCATTTGCTCTGATACCAAATGATAAGGAACCGGGATCGGGAATCAAAGGAATGAGATGTAAGTTCGCCTCTATGGCACCCCACGTTTATAATGAAACGGAAACACCAATAATCGAGATTAAAACGCTCTATGGCACCCCACGTTTATAAGGAAACGGTAACACCAATAATCGAGCAAAGAACAAGATAAACACCACAACGAGTTGATAAGTTTACCTTAATTCTTGATGCAATTAGAGGATAGCAAATTCTCACAATCTCTCTAATTAAGAAGAACATGCAAGAGCATGAGCAATTCTGCCTTTGATTCAAATTATGCCAAAAATCTCGTTTTACATCTTAAGGAGGCTATTTATATGCCTTAAACAAACATAACCCTAAAGAAGAGCATCTAACTAGTGATATGGATCCATTGGTGCTTCCTAGTGGGCTTGGATGTGTTCTTATCCCTTGTTGCTTGTTTTGGTCTAATTAATATGTAAGGGATATGGGCTCATAGTGTTTATTTAAGTTGTTTTGGGTTGGTTTTATGATGCATGCAATCTGCCCAATATTAAGTTGTCTATTTTGGGTTGGAAATCATTCTATTTTGTGTGTACTAGTTAGGCCCATGTGTTTTGGCCTTAGGGCAGCCTAGTTAGATGCTCTTCTTTAGGGTTATGTTTGTTTAAGGCATATAAATAGCCTCCTTAAGATGTAAAACGAGATTTTTGGCATAATTTGAATCAAAGACAGATTGTTCATGCTCTTGCATGTTCTTCTTAATTAGAGTGATTGTGAGAATTTGCTATCCTCTAATTGCATCAAGAATTAAGGTAAACTTATCAATTTGTTTGTGGCGTTTATCTTGTTCTTTGCTCGATTATTGGTGTTACCGTTTCATTATAAACTTGGGGTGCCATAGAGCGTTTTAATCTCGATTATTGGTGTTTCCGTTTCATTATAAACGTGGGGTGCCATAGAGGCGAACTTACATCTCATTCCTTTGATTCCCGATCCCGGTTCCTTATCATTTGGTATCAGAGCCAAATCAAAGTTTTGGGGTAAGTTCTGTTATCTTAGTTTAGGAATTTGAGTTTTCTAGTTGCTGGAATTTCTTTGATGTTATCTTAATACTTGTTTTCATTCTAGATCTAGATTTTTCTCTTTAGATCTTCTTGGATCTGGACTTTTTCTTTTAGATGTTCTTGGATCTGAGTTTTCTCTTTAGATCTTCTTATTGTTTGCTTGTTTATTAAAAAGAAAAAAAACACAATTGATTACGTTATTAAGAATTTATAAGTTATTAAATACCAAATCTGGAGATTTGTTTGTCTTCTTGAATCTTGTTGATAAAAAAAAAAAAAAAAAAAGAGAGGTAAGTCAAATCTTGGTAAAGTCATTACCTACTTAAGTTGAATTAGGAGACACAAAAATTGTTGGACAACCTACAAACTAAGTCAATATCTACCTAGATTGAAATTGAAAGACACAATTGCTGGACAACCTAAAGGCATTTTGACTTGATTTGGGAATTTATTGATAGTCCATCTTACATTCAATTGAAGGATATCATATTTTGACTTGATTTGGGATCTTATCTTGAGAAAACACAAAAATCATTGTTGGACAACCTAAATATTAATTCATTACCTACCTAAATTGAAATTGGGAGACACAAACCATCCACTTATACCTTGTTAAGCCCTTACCCTACCTAAATTGGGTCACATTTGTAGGTTAAGTGAGGATATAAGTCAAAAACGTGTGCTACAGTAACTTGCTACAGGAACTCAGAAGCAAACTTGCTACAGGAACTCAGAAGCAAACTTGCTACAGTACCTTTAAAAAAAAAAAATTTTTTTTTGGGTTTTCTTTGTTTGCTTGCTTTGATTGGGTAGAATTAATTAGGTCCATATTTGGTTTGCTTTGTAGTAAACTAAATTCATACACTATATCCCTAAATTGTCTTTTAAATTCTAGTTTCTATTTCTTGTTTGTGTGCTATCTTTGCTTCATTTATATTGTTAGGGTGTATTTGCTTGTTCCAACACTCTAATTAATAATCAAGTAGTACATTGTTTTGTTCTTGTGCTACCATTCATTTCGTTTGAGTTTTCTTTCTAGAATTGTGCTTACGTTTCTTTTGTTAAGGCTTATTTTCCTTGTGTTCTAAACGTGCTTTGAGATTGATTGGTTGGCCTGAAATTCTTAAGTACAATTGGAGGATTTGCAGGGAGTGATTGAGGAATGTAAACACGTGAGGGAGTGCTTTATCACTAACTCAAATCTTTTTCGTGTTTTCTATTTTGAACACTAACCATGAGTGCAGGCACATTTGGAGATAATAGTGGGGAGGGAAGTCAAATGGAGGATTCCCAGTTGAAACTTGTAATGGAGTCAATCCTAGGACAGTTTAGAACTTTCAACAATTCCGTCCAAGATATGAGAAAGGAGTTGCAGGAGTTTAAAGCTGCCCAACGCTCTAATACAAGAAGAGCTCGACCTAGTGGTACACCAACTAGATTTCAAACTCATGAAGAGAAGAAGGTCGATAATCCTGATCGTTACTTTAAGGATTTGAATAATAAGTTAGGAAGGGTGCAAGAAAGGAAAAATGTGGATTACCTCAATAGGTATTCATTCATAAAGGATGGGTGGATGACCATTCCAAGATCATTTTCCTCAAAAGAAGTGGATGAAGACCAATATGGAAAGCAAAAGATGAGTTTTGAGGCTGTCAACAAAGAAAAGGAGTGCAAAAATAAAACGAGTGAAAATATATTGAGTGTAAATAAAAAGAAAGAGGGGGAAGAAAAGGAAAAACAAATTCAGCCTATATTTGTACCTTTGTGCAAAGAAGATTATTTCACCACTAATGATCTTAACCCATCCTTGCCAAGTGTGTTTGTTGATCTTTTGCAGGACTTTGAACATGTGGTTCCAGAAGAGATTGCCCAATCTTCATGTGAGGGTGAAAAGGTGGTTCTTGCACCATTGACACCTCAAGAAGTGAATATTGATCAGAAAAAGTTGCTTGAGAGAGAGAAAGAGGAGTTCACTGATGTCTTTCTTGAAGAGTTGCCTAGTGGATTGCCACCTTTGAGAGAGATAGAACATCAAATCGATTTCATCCTTGGCTCCACCATTCCAAATCAACCAGTCAATAGAAGCAATCCAATGGAGACAAAGGTGTTGCAAAGGCATATTCAGGTTGTAGCAAACAATGGAGTTCAATACGGTCTAAAAAGGAGAAGAAGAGTAAAGAAAAGGGCATGGATTCTAAGGAGAAGTGGACTGATCCTAGCAAGCAAAAGGATACCTCAACTTTTAACTAAGATTCGAGGACGAATCTTTTTGAGGAAAGGGGGAATGATATGGATCCATTGGTGCTTCCTAGTGGGCTTGGATGTGTTCTTATCCCTTGTTGCTTGTTTTGGTCTAATTAATATGTAAGGGATATGGGCTCATAGTGTTTATTTAAGTTGTTTTGGGTTGGTTTTATGATGCATGCAATCTGCCCAATATTAAGTTGTCTATTTTGGGTTGGAAATCATTCTATTTTGTGTGTACTAGTTAGGCCCATGTGTTTTGGCCTTAGGGCAGCCTAGTTAGATGCTCTTCTTTAGGGTTATGTTTGTTTAAGGCATATAAATAGCCTCCTTAAGATGTAAAACGAGATTTTTGGCATAATTTGAATCAAAGACAGATTGTTCATGCTCTTGCATGTTCTTCTTAATTAGAGTGATTGTGAGAATTTGCTATCCTCTAATTGCATCAAGAATTAAGGTAAACTTATCAATTTGTTTGTGGCGTTTATCTTGTTCTTTGCTCGATTATTGGTGTTACCGTTTCATTATAAACGTGGGGTGCCATAGAGCGTTTTAATCTCGATTATTGGTGTTTCCGTTTCATTATAAACGTGGGGTGCCATAGAGGCGAACTTACATCTCATTCCTTTGATTCCCGATCCCGGTTCCTTATCAACTAGGCTGCCCTAAGGCCAAAACACATGGGCCTAACTAGTACACACAAAATAGAATGATTTCCAACCCAAAATAGACAACTTAATATTGGGCAGATTGCATGCATCATAAAACCAACCCAAAACAACTTAAATAAATACTATAAGCCCACATCCCTTATTAATTAGACTAAAACAAGCAAGAAAGAATAAGAACACGTTCAAGCCCACATCATGAAGCTCTTGTGTAATTTGGGCTTGAACAAATAAGGATATGGCTGCCCCCATATCGATTGGCATGGCTCCATGTAATTGTCCCATTAAGAAGCACCAATGGATCCGTATCATTCCCCCTTTCCTCAAAAAGATTCGTCCTCGAATCTTAGTTAAAAGTTGAGGTATCCTTTTGCTAGCTAGGATCAGACCACTTTTTCTTAGAATCCATGTCTTTTTCTTTAATCTTCCTTTCCTTTTTAGATTGTATTGTACTCCATTGGTTGCTAGAACCTGATTATGCCTTTGCAACTCCTTTATCTCCATTGGATTGCTTCTATTGACTGGTTGATTTGGAATGGTGGAGCCAAAAATGAAATCGATTTGATGTTCTATCCCTCTCAAAGGTGGCAATCCACTAGGCAACTCTTCAAGAAAGACATCAGTGAACTCCTCTTTCTCTCTCTCAAGCAACTTTTTTTGATCAATATTCACTTCTTGAGGTGTCAATGGTGCAAGAACCACCTTTTCACCCTCACATGAAGATTGGGGAATCTCTTCTGGAACCACATGTTCAAAGTCCTGCAAAAGATCAACAAACACACTTGGCAAGGATGGGTTAAGATCATTAGTGGCCAAATAAGCTCCCTTGCACAAAGGTACAAGTATAGGCAGATTGTTGTACAAAGCATGTTTATCCTCACTTGTCCTAGCTATCAAACTCACATTCTTTTCTTTGTCTTGTCCCTCTTTCTTTTTAAATGCACTCTGTGTATTTTCACTCATTTTATTTTCACTCTCCTTTTCTTTCTTTACAACCTCAAATCTCATACTTTCATTTTTACATTGATCTACATATACTTCCTTTGACCAAACTGGTGTTAGAATGGTCTTCCGCTCTTCCTTTGTGGATGAATATCTATTGAGGTAATCTACATTCTTCCTTCCCTGCACCCTTCCTAACTCATTGTTCAAATCCTTAAAGTAACGATCAGGATTATCGACCTTCTTCTCTTCATGAGTTTGAAATCTAGTTGGTGTACCACTAGGTCGAACTCTTCTTGTATTAGAGCATTGGGCAGCTTTAAACTCCTGCAACTCCTTTCTCATATCTTGGACAGAATTGTTGAAAGTTCTAAACTGTCCTAGGATTGACTCCATTACAATTTTCAACTGGGGATCCTCCATTTGACTTCCCTCCCCACTATTATCTCCAAATGTGCCTGCACTCATGGTTAGTGTTCAAAATAGAAATCACAAAAACATTTGAGTCAGTGATAAAGCACTCCCTCACGTGTTTACACTCTTTAATCACTCCATGCAAATCCTCCAATTGTACTTCAGAATTTCAGGCCAACCAATCAATCTCAAAGCAAGTTTAGAACACAAGGAAAATAAACCTTAACAAAAGAAACGTAAGCACAATTCTAGAATGAAAACTCAAACGAAATGAATGGTAGCACAAGAACAAAACAATGTACTACTTGATTATTAATTAGAGTGTTGGAACAAGCAAATACACCCTAACAATATAAATGAAGCAAAGATAGCACAAAAACAAGAAATAGAAACTAGAATTTAAAAGACAATTTCTGGATATAATGCATGAATTTAGTTCACTACAAAGCAAACCAAATATGAACCTAATTAATTCTACCCAATCAAAGCAAGCAAACAAAGAAAACCCAAAAAAAAATTTTTTTTTTTTAAAGGTACTGTAGCAAGTTTGCTTCTGAGTTCCTGTAGCAAGTTACTGTAGCAGACGTTTTAAGGTACTGTAGCAAGTTTGCTTCTGAGTTCCTGTAGCAAGTTACTGTAGCACACGTTTTTGACTTATATCCTCACTTAACCTACAAATGTGACCCAATTTAGGTAGGGTAAGGGCTTAACAAGGTATAAATGGATGGTTTGTGTCTCCCAATTCAATTTAGGTAGGTAATGACTTAGTCCAACAATGACTTTTGTGTCTCCCAATTCAATTTTAGGTAGGTAATGACTTTGTCCAACAATGATTTTTGTGTCTCCCAATTCAATTTTAGGTAGGTAAATGACCTTAACAAATTCTGACTTATCTCTCTTTATCAATAACCTTTTTTTTTTTTTTTTTAATCAAGAAACAAGCAAACAACAAGAATATTCAAAGATAGATCTTGAATTAGTCAAAAGGGTAACTAGAAAATGATGCAAACAATAAGAAGATACAAAAAGAAAACTAGATTCAAGAAGATTTAAAGAGAAATTATCTAAATCCAACAAAATCTAAAGAGAAATTGTCTAGATCCAACAAGATCTAAAGAGATAATGTCTAGATCCAACAAGATCTAAAGAGATAATGTCTAGATCCAACAAGATCTAAAGAGATAATGTAACACGAAGATAAACAACAATGAATCCAACAACAAGAAAACTCAAATTCCTAACTAAGATAACAGAACTTACCCCAAAACTTTGATTTGGCTCTGATACCAAATGATAAGGAACCGGGATCGGAAATCAAAGGAATGAGATGTAAGTTCGCCTCTATGGCACCCCACGTTTATAATGAAACGGAAACACCAATAATCGAGATTAAAACGCTCTATGGCACCCCACGTTTATAAGGAAACGGTAACACCAATAATCGAGCAAAGAACAAGATAAACACCACAACGAGTTGATAAGTTTACCTTAATTCTTGATGCAATTAGAGGATAGCAAATTCTCACAATCACTCTAATTAAGAAGAACATGCAAGAGCATGAGCAATTCTGCCTTTGATTCAAATTATGCCAAAAATCTCGTTTTACATCTTAAGGAGGCTATTTATATGCCTTAAACAAACATAACCCTAAAGAAGAGCATCTAACTAGGCTGCCCTAAGGCCAAAACACATGGGCCTAACTAGTACACACAAAATAGAATGATTTCCAACCCAAAATAGACAACTTAATATTGGGCAGATTGCATGCATCATAAAACCAACCCAAAACAACTTAAATAAATACTATAAGCCCACATCCCTTATTAATTAGACTAAAACAAGCAAGAAAGAATAAGAACACGTTCAAGCCCACATCATGAAGCTCTTGTGTAATTTGGGCTTGAACAAATAAGGATATGGCTGCCCCCATATCGATTGGCATGGCTCCATGTAATTGTCCCATTAAGAAGCACCAATGGATCCGTATCACCAATTGCCTACTTTAGTGAGAAGTTGAATGGAGCACAACTCAATTATTCAACCTATGACAAAGAGTTGTATGCCTTGGTAAGAACCTTGAATGTTTGGCAACACTACTTACTACCTAAGGAGTTTGTCATACATACAGACCATGAGGCCCTAAAACACTTGAAGGGTCACGGTAAGCTTAATAAAAGGCATGGTAAGTGGGTTGAATTTATTGAACAATTTCCATATGTGATTAAATACAAGCATGGAAAGGATAATATTGTTGCTGATGCATTATCAAGAAGATATACTCTAATTACTGCTCTTAGTTCTAAATTGCTTGGATTTGAATATGTTAAAGACTTATATGAGAATGATTCTGACTTTGGCAACATATATGTAGCATGTGAACATGGAGCATTTGATAAGTTCTATAGACATAATGGATATTTGTTTAAGGGCAGCAAACTTTGTGTGCCTAAATGTTCTATGCGTGAATTGCTTGTGCTTGAATCTCATAGTGGGGGATTGATGGGACACTTTGGGGTACATAAGACTTATGACATGTTGAATGAACATTTTTATTGGCCTCATATGATTAAAGATGTAGAAAGAGTTTGTAACTCTTGTATTGCTTGTAAACAGGCCAAATCTAAGTCTATGCCTCATGGATTATAAATGCCTTTACCTGTTCCTAGTTCTCCTTGGATTGATATATCTATGGACTTTGTACTTGGATTACCTAGGACTAAACGTGGTAAAGACAGCATATTTGTTGTTGTTGATAGATTTAGCAAGATGGCTCATTTTATTCCTTGTCATAAAACTGATGATGCCAATAATGTTGCTGATCTATTCTTTAGAGAAGTGGTAAGATTACATGGGGTACCAAGAACTATAGTTTCCGATAGGGATGCAAAGTTCCTCTCACACTTTTGGAGAGTTTTGTGGGGAAAGCTTGGGACTAAATTGCTTTATTCTACAACTTGTCATCCACAAACGGATGGGCAAACTGAAGTTGTGAATAGAACCTTAGGAACATTGCTTCGTGCCATTGTGGGTAAGAACTTAAAAACTTGGGAAGATTGTTTGCCATTCATTGGATTTGCATATAATCGTAGCATACATTCTACTTCAGGTTTTAGTCCATTTGAACTTGTTTATGGCTTTAACCCACTAACTGTATTAGATCTTATTCCTTTACCTTTTAATGAACTTTCTAATTTAGATGGTGATAAAAAGGCAGAATTGGTGAAGTCCTTACATGAGAAGGCTAGAGCCAACATAGAAAAGAGGAACAAGCAATATGCTGAAAGAGCAAACAAGGGCAGAAAGAAGTCGGTGTTCATGCCAGGTGATTGGGTTTGGGTACACTTTCGCAAGGAAAGATTTCCCAACCAAAGGAAGAATAAGCTAGATTCACGTGGAGATGGTCCATTCCAAGTCTTAGAGCGCACCAATGACAATGCCTACAAAATAGACTTGCCAGGTGAGTATGGTGTTTCTGCAACTTTCAATATTAGTGATTTGTCTCCCTTTGACATGGATGCAGATTTGAGGACAAATCTTTTTAAAGAAGGGGTGGATGATACGGATCCACTACCACCAACCACCTATGGAACTCAAGGGAACAAGGACCACAACAATGGCAATCCATTAGCACTTCCTAGTGGACCAATTACAAGGAGCCGTGCAAAGAAGTATGGAGCAACCATGTCCTTACACATTCAAGAACAAGTTACATAAGAGCTCCATGACCTTGCTTTCAACAAGTGCTATGAAGAACTTGAAGGAACACCTAAGTTTCTCACATTAATAGAAGCACATGTTGAGTGGGAACATGAATTGGTTTATTCTAGATGGCACACCCCAGGCCGTGCCCTCGTCTGACTTGCTGAGGAAAACAACTACCTTGAAGCACCCCCGTGCAAAATAGCACACCCAGGCCGTGCTTCCCTCTGCCTCTCACGAGGGAACTCCTACATTGAAGCACGCCCGTGCCAAATAGCACACCCCAGCCCGTGCTTGTCTCTACCTCTCATTAAGTTAGTTAGCTTATTTCGAGTTTTTGCTTTGTTAATGGGTTGGGCCTCCAATATTTCGGCCACCCTTGATTAATTAGCCTTATTTTGTTTAGATTTAGTCAATCTTTAGTAGATTTGGATTAGATATCCAAATCCTTAAATTGTTATGATTTTGTTAGTCTTATCCTTAGTTGGTTTAGATTTGCTAAATCCTACTCCTTAGCTAACTCTAAATCCTTTAAGGATCTGGACCTCTTAGATTAGTATAAATAGCTTGTTATTTTGTAATTATAGACAACAATTATTCAATCAATTAAAGAGAGATTTTCTTCTTCCATGCCTTTGGCGTGTTCATGTTTTTAGAGGGTGTGAGATTGCATTCTTCTAATTGCATCAAGAATCAAGGTAAACTTATCAATTCTTTGTGGCGTTTATCTTATTCTTTTACTCTATTATTGGTGTTCTTGCTTCTTTAAGCTTTGGGTGCCATAGAGGGGAGTTTATTCTAGATCTTTGATCTCTTCCAAAACTTGTCATAGAGTTCATGGAATTTATTTCCATTGGGTTCCGCGTCACCTTATCCTTAGTTGGTTTGGATTAATTATTCCTTATCCTAGATTTGTTTAGATTTAGCTAATCTTTAATTGATTTGGATTAGTTAATCCTTATCCTTAAGTTGTTAAGATTTGTTAGTCTTATCCTTAGTTGGTTTAGATTAGCTAAATCCTTATCCTTAGTTGATTTAGACTAGCTATTCTAAATCTTTTAAGGATCTGGACCTCTTAGAATTAGTATAAATAGCTTGTTACATTGTAATTATTCAACATTATTCAATCAATAAATCAATCAAGAGAGAATTCCTTTCATGCCTTTGGCGTGTTCATGTTTTTAGAGGGTGTGAGATTGCATTCTTCTAATTGCATCAAGAATCAAGGTAAACTTATCAATTCTTTGTGGCGTTTATCTTATTCTTTTACTCTATTATTGGTGTTCTTGCTTCTTTAAGCTTTGGGTGCCATAGAGGGGGGTTTAGTTTGATCTTGGATCTCTTCCAAAACTTGTCATAGAGTTCATGGAATAAATTTCCATAGGGTTCCGCGTCAGATTCTCTAATCTTAAAAACTATTTTTCCTGTGCTCATATTTGCATTTATATCTGTCTATTTAGATTCTGTAATCTTTATTAGAAAGGTTTTCATGTGATAAACTTTTGTGTAAGAGCTTAGGTGAAAAGCTATTGTGAAATAGGTTATCAAGCAAACTTCTCCATGAGAGAGATTCTAATGTCTTGAATTGAGTTTCTATTCTCTACCAAAAATAGAAAGGGTTGAGGTTAACTAGAACCTTTGGAAAATCTAGTGGGACAAAGGGTAGATCTAGGAGTTGATCTATTACCTTGTACTATTGGTTTCTCTCTTACCCTTGAAAAGAGATAACATAGTTGAGGATCTCAAGATGAGTCTTGGGGAGTGGATGTAGGCGAGTTAGTACCGAACCACTATAAATCATTGTGTTGATCTTTTTATTTTTCTGAAGTTCTGCTTGATACTATTTTATTTACAATTCTATTTATATTTTAGAAATGCTAAAATTGTTAAAGGTTTTGATGTTCTAAATTGGAATAAGCTTTATCTTTTCTGAACATTAGAACTCTGGAATTCTGCTCAGTGAATATACCAAGTTCTAAACTGTTCTTCTATTTTTAGTATATTTTCACTATTTGGGTTTCTAATCAGTTTTCTAATCCTGATTGAAGCTTTGTGAAGCAGTTCAGATTTTAAATAACTGTCTTTCACATAGTCTGATACGGAATCGATACCACTCAACCATAAAGCTCAAGGAAGCATGGAGAGCACCTAAGTTTCTCACATTAATGGAAGCACATGTTGAGATGGAATCTGAAATTCTAGCATATGGCATGCCCTGACCATACTAGAGCCTAACTTTGGCGTAATAAGTTAGCCCATTTTTGTTAGTTTTGAGTTGTAATGTTGTTAATGGGTTGGGCCGCCAATATATTGGACTACCCTTTTATTTCTTATCCTTAGTTGGTTTGGATTAGTTAGTCCTTATCCTTAGTTGGTTTGGATTAATTATTCCTTATCCTTAGTTGGTTTGGACTAATTATTCCTTATCCTTAGTTGGTTTGGATTAATTATTCCTTATCCTTAGTTGGTTTGGACTAATTATTCCTTATCCTTAGTTCGTTTGGATTAATTATTCCTTATCCTTAGTTGGTTTGGACTAATTATTCCTTATCCTTAGTTGGTTTGGATTAATTATTCCTTATCCTAGATTTGTTTAGATTTAGCTAATCTTTAGTTGATTTGGATTAGTTAATCCTTATCCTTAAGTTGTTAAGATTTGTTAGTCTTATCCTTAGTTGGTTTAGATTAGCTAAATCCTTATCCTTAGCTGATTTAGACTAACTATTCTAAATCCTTTAAGGATCTGGACCTCTTAGAATTAGTATAAATAGCTTGTTACATTGTAATTATTCAACATTATTCAATCAATAAATCAATCAAGAGAGAATTCCTTTCATGCCTTTGGCGTGTTCATGTTTTTAGAGGGTGTGAGATTGCATTCTTCTAATTGCATCAAGAATCAAGGTAAACTTATCAATTCTTTGTGGCGTTTATCTTATTCTTTTACTCTATTATTGGTGTTCTTGCTTCTTTAAGCTTCGGGTGCCATAGAGGGGAGTTTATTTAGATCTTTGATCTCTTCCAAAACTTGTCATAGAGTTCATGGAATAAATTTCCATAGGGTTCCGCATCAGTTTGGTATCAGAGCCAAAGATTAAGGTAAATTCTTATTTATCTTAGTTTTAGGGTTTGTGTTTATTTGTTTTCTGGTTCTTCTTGTTTTTGTGTTTGTTTTCTTGTTCATCTTGTTACCTTTGTGTTTGCTTTTCTTGTTTGGTTAGTTCAATTCGTTTTTGCTTCAATTAAATTTATTAATTTCGTTCTTGTTCAAATCTGGAAGTTTTGATCTTAGATCTTGTTGATTAAAAAAAAAAAAAAAGAGTAAAAATTCATCCACCATTAAAATTGCTTGTGTGGACTTGTTTGTTCCTGAATCCAAGGGATTTTGATTCTAATCCTTAGGGATTTGACCTTATTTTGTGGGATTTGACCATATTTTGTGGGATTAGTTCCTAATTCTTAGGGATTTGACCTTATTTTATGGGATTAGTTCCTAAATCTTGGGGATTTGACCTTATTTTGTGGGATTGAGTTTATCCACTATAATCTTGTGATCAAATCCAATTTTAACCACTTTATAACAAGAATTAGTTGTCCATATCTTTTGAGATTAAGCAAATCTACTACAATCCTTGTCAAATATCAAATCCTACCTAAATTGGGTTACATTGAAAAAGGATTTAATTCAGCACGCCCATGCTACACCTCAAGCACACCCGTGCTAGGTCCTGACTTTCACTTGTTGGACTAGGCCTTATACGTGTAACATCCTCTTGAGTTGAGTCGGGTTGAACCAAACCTGGTTGATACGGATCGAATCAAAGGATGAGATGTAAGTTCGCCTCTATGGCACCCCTCGTTTATAATGAAACGGAAACACCAATAATCGAGATTAAACGCTCTATGGCACCCCACGTTTATAAGGAAACGGTAACACCAATAATCAAGCAAAGAACAAGATAAACGCCACAATCGAATTGATAAGTTTACCTTAAATTCTTGATGCAATTAGAGGAAGCAATCTCTCACTGTCACTCTAAGCAAATGGAACAAGCAAAGCTTGAACAAATGAAGTTTTTTCAATTTATCAAAGTTGTCTTATTACATGGAAGACAAGCTATTTATACTAAATAAGGAATCTAGGTTTAACAAAGCATAAAACACACAAAACACGCCTAAGTTCAAATGGGCTAAAACTCGCACTGTAGCACTGTAGCGCGTCTGAGTACCTGTAGCAGTTTACTGTAGCAAAGTCAAATTTACTGTAGCAAAGTCAAACTAATTGGTACGGGCACTGTAGCAGCGTGCTTTCCTCCACTTAAAGAGCCACCAACAACATTAGAAGCCTAGGAATGCCTTCAAGTTCCTCACAACACTTGTTGAATGCGACATCATGCAGTTCTTGTGTGATTTGGGCTTGAACAAATAATGATATGGCTGCCCCATATCGCTTGACACGGCTCCTTGTAATCGGTCCAATAGGAAGCACCAATGGATCTCCTTCGTCGTTCACCATGCCTCCTTGCGATCCACTGACGAGTGATGATGGATCCGTATCACTGGTTGGGGTAGAATGGATGATAAGTGGACTTATTTGCATGGAAAGTTTAGGACTTGTTTGCCTCCAAACATATAGCTTGGGTAGTAAGTTGTAGCCTTTGTATACTTGAGGTACCAATTAGAGAGTTTACACAGCCAAATCATTCTTCTAGAGTCTACCCGTTCCTATCATTTTCACTTTCCTATTTTCACGTTTTTCATTTTCTTCTTACGTTTCCCTTCCATTTCCTTGCACTTTTCATGCAAGTTACGCAGTAAGTCCACTCCAAGTAAGTAGAATTCCTTGAAGTTATATGTTATTCACTCTTTAATTGAGTTATATTGGAGATGAGTTATGAGAATTCTTGTGTATAGGAGAAGAAAGTTCCAAAGTTGCAGAAAAGAGAAGCTAAAACAGAGGTCAAGCCTTTTGACGTCAAGGTTTGATATCTCATGTTGTCTACTATTTTCTTTGCATGTAAATTGTGTGGTGTGTTGCCAATGAGATGATATGTTGCTTGTTGTGTTGGGTGGAAGTACTGGAAATGATGTGAAAACAGGGGATGAATATATGAAGCGGAAACAGAGTTTGCTGGAAATGTTACCAGCAACTTCATCTTGATTTTGAACCCATATAATGATGGAATTAGGAATTGTCATAGAAGAGTTATTTGTTCCTTTCTGTGTTAGCTTTACATGGGCTTTTGAATCATTCAATTTGGAGTTAACTATTGAGAGTTATGGCCAAAAAGAACACAGACTGCACAGAATCACGTCGCGTGCTCGCGCATACTGGAAAGCAAGTCGCGCTCGCGATTTCCCATTGCGCGCTCGCGACTTGAGTCAGGTAGCTCTCTGACTCTCAAATGGCACAACTCGCGCTCGCGACTTTCACATGCGCGGTCGCGAGTTTGGCCAGAAGCTCTCTGACTCTCAGTGTGCGCATCTCGCGCTCGCGAATCACACAAGCGCGCTCGCGACTTCATCTCGCGCTCGCGACTTGTGCTGCGCGGTCGCGACTTCAGCCAGAAACACACTGACTCTCAGGATGCACAAGTCGCGCTCGCGACTTTCACATACGCGGTCGCGACTTGTGCTGTGACCCTCTTTTGCCTTTCATTTGCTATGTAATCACATTCCTTTGCTCAACATGCATGCATCCAATCATTTTACAACAAAAATACAACATAAGAACATGGATTAAAACAACATACAAGCATTCATATGATGTGAAATCAAATCAATAGGATGAACTATGAAGTTGTAAAACCATTTATGTGCTATTGTGTTACATTGTTGATATGCTAATATGAAGCTCCATTGAGGTTAGGTAGAAACCATGTAGATAAGGCTATGTCGCGACATAGAATAGCAGATCTGCGTCCCATACAGTTTGGAACTCCGGCTACAGGCCGTTGAGTGGATATGATTAAACCGTGCGGTGCAAATCCGGTTAGGGGCACCAAAGCGTACAGTATCTCACTAGGTCATACAGTGGCATAGGCGAATCCGGTTCGGGGCCTATAGCCTACAGTATTCATACAGTTTATCTTATCACTTCGGTTTCACTATAAACTTATGGAGCCATACAGATATTGTAACTAATATTTAATGAATTATACAGTATAATACACAATAAGAAAGATCATTCAGATAAAATGAAAGTATGATGATATGTGTGATTATCTGTGCCTTATGTGTTTACATGGTTGTTACGTGGCTCTTTGTACTCATGTATGCATTTAATTGTTTCTTTATTTGTTGAGATATCCACTGAGCATTATTTGCTCAGCGAGTTACCTGTTTAACTCGCAGGTTTTGAGACTGGTCCATAGAGAGTCCGCGTACAACTGCTGCAGTTCATCTGTAGAAGACTCGGTCTTCAGGGTAGAAACTCATTTTGTTTTTCTTTTTATGGCATGTACAGGGCACACAGTTGGGCCCATTTCATTTTGTAAACTTGTATCATGTTTTGTAAATTACATTATTTTTGGAAACAATACAAAAGAGCTCCATGACCTTGCTTTCAACAAGTGCTATGAAGAACTTGAAGGAACACCTAAGTTTCTCACATTAATAGAAGCACATGTTGAGTGGGAACATGAATTGGTTAGCACGCCCGTGCTAGATGGCACACCCCAGGCCGTGCCCTCGTCTGACTTGCTGAGGAAAACAACTTCCTTGAAGCACCCCCGTGCCAAATAGCACACCCAGGCCGTGCTTCCCTCTGACTCTGAAGCACCCCCTGTGCCAAATAGCACACCCTGGCCGTGCTTCCCTCTGACTCTCACGAGGGAACTCCTACATTGAAGCACGCCCGTGCCAAATAGCACACCCAGGCCGTGCTTGTCCCTGCCTCTCACGAGGGAACTCCTACATTGAAGCACGCCCGTGCCAAATAGCACACCCAGGCCGTGCTTGTCCCTGCCTCTCATTAAGTTAGTTAGCTTATTTTGAGTTTTTGCTTTGTTAATGGGTTGGGCCTCCAATATTTCGGCCCCCCTTGATTAATTAACCTTATTTTGTTTAGATTTAGTCAATCTTTAGTAGATTTGGATTAGATATCCAAATCCTTAAGTTGTTATGATTTTGTTAAGTCTTATCCTTAGTTGGTTTAGATTTGCTAAATCCTACTCCTTAGCTAACTCTAAATCCTTTAAGGATCTGGACCTCTTAGATTAGTATAAATAGCTTGTTATTTTGTAATTATAGAACAATTATTCAATGAATTAAAGACTACTTCTTCATGCTTAGGCGTGTTCATGTTTTTAGAGAGTGTGAGCTTGCATTCTTCTAATTGCATCAAGAATCAAGGTAAACTTATCAATTCTTTGTGGCGTTTATCTTATTCTTTTACTCTATTATTGGTGTTCTTGCTTCTTTAAGCTTTGGGTGCCATAGAGGGGAATTTATTGACGCGGAACCCAATGAAAATAAATTTCATGAACTCAATGACAAGTTTTGGAAGAGATCCAAGATCAAACTAAACCCCTCTCTATGGCACCCAAAGCTTAAAGAAGCAAGAACACCAATAATAGAGAAAAAGAATAAGATAAACGCCACAAAGAATTGATAAGTTTACCTTGATTCTTGATGCAATTAGAAGAATGCAATCTCACACTCTCTAAAAACATGAACACGCCTAAGCATGAAGAAGTAGTCTTTAATTCATTGAATAATTGATGAATAATTACAAAATAACAAGCTATTTATACTAATCTAAGAGGTCCAGATCCTTAAAGGATTTAGAGTTAGCTAAGGAGTAGGATTTAGCAAATCTAAACCAACTAAGGATAAGACTAATAAAATCATAACAACTTAAGGATTTGGAGATCTAATCCAAATCCACTAAAGATTGACTAAATCTAATCAAAATAAGGCTAATTATTCAAGGGTGGACGAAATATTGGAGGCCCAACCCATTAACAAAGCAAAAACTCAAAAATAACTAACTAATATTTGAGAGGCAGACAGTTGCACGGTCCAGGGCGCGCCAAGGCGCACGGGCGTGCGCGCATGTATGAGTGTTCCTCGCGAGAGGCAGAGAAGTGCACGGCCTGGGGCGTGCTGATTGGCACGGGCGTGCGCGCATGTATGTGTGTCCCTCGCGGGAGGCAGAGAAGTGCACGGCCTGGGGCGTGCTGACTGGCACGGGTGTGTGCGCATGCATGAGTTTCCCTTGCGAGAGGCAGTAGAGTGCACGGTCTGGGGCGTGCTATCTTGCACGGGCGTGCTTCTACAAGCCTTCAAGTCAAAGTTACTGTAGAAAAGTCAAATTTACTGTAGCAGATGTGTCCAACTCAATATGTGCTTTCAACTTCTAGTTAGGATTCTCGACTTCTAGATTTGTAAATTCGATTTAAAGAGATTCCTACGATCAAAGTTTTATGGAGAAACCATTTTATGGAGGAATGCACGTGGGAAGTGGCGGTCGAGATGCAAGGAAAATAACCCTTCTTTTTCCTACTACGTTAAGAACTCTTATTTTGCTGGTAATTGAACTTAAACTATTTCTCTTTTATGGACTACGATCTTTCATTGTTGTTCTCATATACTCTTTGCATACTTTACTGCCCCTTCCTTGTTTATTTTTAAATTCACGGACGAATTTTTTTTATAAGGGGAGAAGATTGAAACAACTCGAAGGTTTTTCTCAAAATTTTAAAATTTTTAATAAACTAACACCCTAAAAATTTATTTAACAATTTAAATGCAAATATATAATTTAAATAGTTGAATCAACCCTATATTAATTGAAAACCTGAAGGAAAACCAAGTGGAAATCGAAAACCATACCAAAATCATGATTGGACCGAATCAAACCAAATAAAAACCTATAAACCTAAACCAAACTATTCTAGAAACCCCCCTAACCCTTCAGCGCTGACTCACCCTTCCCCCTCTCCTCCTCTCGTTTTTTTTACCACTAGAGACTAGCGTCGCCGCCTCCTCGCCGTAGCGGATTTTGGCCTCCCTTCTCTCCTCTTTTTCGTCTCTGGCGTACACAGAAGGTGCAGGAGAGTTGCGACATCCTTCGATTGGAAAATCGCGTCGACCCTCCTGCTCCTCGATTTTTCGGCAACGCAGCTTCTCTCTTATCGACGAGGCACTTTGGTCTCTCCTTCACTCTCTCCTTCCTATTCTGGCTGGCGCAGCAAATCGCAAGGTGTAGCGATTGCGGCTTGCGATCGAGACAGTCTGCTCCTCGTCCCTCTTCCCATTTTTCTAGCTGACCCAGCCAAGGACGGGCCGAACTACGCTTCTCCTCATCTCCAGCATGCCTCCAGCCACCTTTGATACGGATCCATTGGT
This sequence comes from Jatropha curcas, assembly GCF_041381405.1. Taxonomy (NCBI): domain Eukaryota; kingdom Viridiplantae; phylum Streptophyta; class Magnoliopsida; order Malpighiales; family Euphorbiaceae; genus Jatropha; species Jatropha curcas. The sequence continues at coordinate 16,552,203 of NC_143153.1, forward strand.
GCTTCTTAATGGGACAATTACATGGAGCCATGCCAATCGATATGGGGGCAGCCATATCCTTATTTGTTCAAGCCCAAATTACACAAGAGCTTCATGATGTGGGCTTGAACGTGTTCTTATTCTTTCTTGCTTGTTTTAGTCTAATTAATAAGGGATGTGGACTTATAGTATTTATTTAAGTTGTTTTGGGTTGGTTTTATGATGCATGCAATCTGCCCAATATTAAGTTGTCTATTTTGGGTTGGAAATCATTCTATTTTGTGTGTACTAGTTAGGCCCATGTGTTTTGGCCTTAGGGCAGCCTAGTTAGATGCTCTTCTTTAGGGTTATGTTTGTTTAAGGCATATAAATAGCCTCCTTAAGATGTAAAACGAGATTTTTTGGCATAAATTGAATCTAAGGCAGAATTGTTCATGCTCTTGCATGTTCTTCTTAATTAGAGTGATTGTGAGAATTTGCTATCCTCTAATTGCATCAGGAATTAAGGTAAACTTATCAATTCGTTTGTGGCGTTTATCTTGTTCTTTGCTCGATTATTGGTGTTACCGTTTCATTATAAACGTGGGGTGCCATAGAGCGTTTTAATCTCGATTATTGGTGTTTCCGTTTCATTATAAACGTGGGGTGCCATAGAGGCGAACTTACATCTCATTCCTTTGATTCCCGATCCCGGTTCCTTATCATTTGGTATCAGAGCCAAATCAAAGTTTTGGGGTAAGTTCTGTTATCTTAGTTTAGGAATTTGAGTTTTCTATTTGCTGGATTTCCTTTGATGTTATCTTAATACTTGCTTTCATTCTAGATCTGGATTTTTCTCTTTAGATCGTGTTGGATCTAGACATTTTCTCTTTAGATCTTGTTTAGACATTATCTCTTTAGATCTTGTTGGATCTAGACAATTTCTCTTTAGATTTTGTTGGATTTAGATAATTTCTATTTAAATCTTCTTGAATCTAGTTTTCTTTTCTATCTTCTTATTGTTTGCATCATTTTCTAGTTACCCTTTTGACTAATTCAAGATCTATCTTTGAATATTCTTGTTGTTTGCTTGTTTCTTGATTAAAAAAAAAAAAAAGGTTATTGATAAAGAGAGATAAGTCAGAATTTGTTAAGGTCATTACCTACTTAAGTTGAATTGGGAGACACAAAAATTGTTGGACAACCTACAAACTAAGTCAATATCTACCTAGATTGAAATTGAAAGACACAATTGCTGGACAACCTAAAGGCATTTTGACTTGATTTGGGAATTTATTGATAGTCCATCTTACATTCAATTGAAGGATATCATATTTTGACTTGATTTGGGATCTTATCTTGAGAAAACACAAAAATCATTGTTGGGCAACCTAAATATTAATTCATTACCTGCCTAAATTGAAATTGGGAGACACAAACCATCCACTTATACCTTGTTAAGCCCTTACCCTACCTAAATTGGGTCACATTTGTAGGTTAAGTGAGGATATAAGTCAAAAACGTTGTGCTACAGTAACTTGCTACAGGAACTCAGAAGCAAACTTGCTACAGTACCTTAAAACGTCTGCTACAGTAACTTGCTACAGGAACTCAGAAGCAAACTTGCTACAGTACCTTTAAAAAAAATTTTTTTTTTTTTGGGTTTTCTTTGTTTGCTTGCTTTGATTGGGTAGAATTAATTAGGTCCATATTTGGTTTGCTTTGTAGTGAACTAAATTCATGCATTATATCCAGAAATTGTCTTTTAAATTCTAGTTTCTATTTCTTGTTTTTGTGCTATCTTTGCTTCATTTATATTGTTAGGGTGTATTTGCTTGTTCCAACACTCTAATTAATAATCAAGTAGTACATTGTTTTGTTCTTGTGCTACCATTCATTTCGTTTGAGTTTTCATTCTAGAATTGTGCTTACGTTTCTTTTGTTAAGGTTTATTTTCCTTGTGTTCTAAACTTGCTTTGAGATTGATTGGTTGGCCTGAAATTCTGAAGTACAATTGGAGGATTTGCATGGAGTGATTAAAGAGTGTAAACACGTGAGGGAGTGCTTTATCACTGACTCAAATGTTTTTGTGATTTCTATTTTGAACACTAACCATGAGTGCAGGCACATTTGGAGATAATAGTGGGGAGGGAAGTCAAATGGAGGATCCCCAGTTGAAACTTGTAATGGAGTCAATCCTAGGACAGTTTAGAACTTTCAACAATTCTGTCCAAGATATGAGAAAGGAGTTGCAGGAGTTTAAAGCTGCCCAATGCTCTAATACAAGAAGAGTTCGACCTAGTGGTACACCAACTAGATTTCAAACTCATGAAGAGAAGAAGGTCGATAATCCTGATCGTTACTTTAAGGATTTGAACAATGAGTTAGGAAGGGTGCAGGGAAGGAAGAATGTAGATTACCTCAATAGATATTCATCCACAAAGGAAGAGCAGAAGACCATTCTAACACCAGTTTGGTCAAAGGAAGTATTTGTAAATCAATGTAAAAATGAAAATATGAGATTTGAGGTTGTAAAGAAAGAAAAGGAGAGTGAAAATAAAATGAGTGAAAATACACAGAGTGCATTTAAAAAGAAAGAGGGACAAGACAAAGAAAAGAATGTGAGTTTGATAGCTAGGACAAGTGAGGATAAACATGCTTTGTACAACAATCTGCCTATACTTGTACCTTTGTGCAAGGGAGCTTATTTGGCCACTAATGATCTTAACCCATCCTTGCCAAGTGTGTTTGTTGATCTTTTGCAGGACTTTGAACATGTGGTTCCAGAAGAGATTGCCCAATCTTCATGTGAGGGTGAAAAGGTGGTTCTTGCACCATTGACACCTCAAGAAGTGAATATTGATCAGAAAAAGTTGCTTGAGAGAGAGAAAGAGGAGTTCACTGATGTCTTTCTTGAAGAGTTGCCTAGTGGATTGCCACCTTTGAGAGGGATAGAACATCAAATCGATTTCATTTTTGGCTCCACCATTCCAAATCAACCAGTCAATAGAAGCAATCCAATGGAGATAAAGGAGTTGCAAAGGCATAATCAGGTTCTAGCAACCAATGGAGTACAATACAGTCTAAAAAGGAAAGGAAGATTAAAGAAAAAGACATGGATTCTAAGAAAAAGTGGTCTGATCCTAGCTAGCAAAAGGATACCTCAACTTTTAACTAAGATTCGAGGACGAATCTTTTTGAGGAAAGGGGGAATGATACGGATCCATTGGTGCTTCTTAATGGGACAATTACATGGAGCCATGCCAATCGATATGGGGGCAGCCATATCCTTATTTGTTCAAGCCCAAATTACACAAGAGCTTCATGATGTGGGCTTGAACGTGTTCTTATTCTTTCTTGCTTGTTTTAGTCTAATTAATAAGGGATGTGGACTTATAGTATTTATTTAAGTTGTTTTGGGTTGGTTTTATGATGCATGCAATCTGCCCAATATTAAGTTGTCTATTTTGGGTTGGAAATCATTCTATTTTGTGTGTACTAGTTAGGCCCATGTGTTTTGGCCTTAGGGCAGCCTAGTTAGATGCTCTTCTTTAGGGTTATGTTTGTTTAAGGCATATAAATAGCCTCCTTAAGATGTAAAACGAGATTTTTTGGCATAAATTGAATCTAAGGCAGAATTGTTCATGCTCTTGCATGTTCTTCTTAATTAGAGTGATTGTGAGAATTTGCTATCCTCTAATTGCATCAGGAATTAAGGTAAACTTATCAATTCGTTTGTGGCGTTTATCTTGTTCTTTGCTCGATTATTGGTGTTACCGTTTCATTATAAACGTGGGGTGCCATAGAGCGTTTTAATCTCGATTATTGGTGTTTCCGTTTCATTATAAACGTGGGGTGCCATAGAGGCGAACTTACATCTCATTCCTTTGATTCCCGATCCCGGTTCCTTATCAACCTTCCCACCCATTTTCGGTCAAGCTATTGCCGGCAGCAGTGGATTTTGATTTTAAAGTTCGTTTTCGGTCACTTTTAACGAGTATATTCAAATTTTTTCTGTCATATTTCTTGACTAGGTGAGCCATAATTCAATCCTTTTGAGTTTGTTTCTTGAGTTCTTCATTTGGGATTATGATTTGTAGTATTATTGGAATGTTATTATTGGAATGTTAGGAATTAACCCTTAGTTAGTTACTGTTAGTATTGAAAGGAAGGAACTACAAGCTTTACTCTTAAAATTTTGATTGTGAATTGCAATTCAATATGCCTATAAATCAACTAATAAATTTACTGCAGGTTTAGGTGGAAGAAGTTGAGAAATTCGGAATGGCAGTAGCCATTATAGTCTCTTTGCCTTGAACTCTTTTTATATGGATTTTGTGATTAGAATTTTAATTTATGATGGGAATGAGTTGAACTTATGCATATGTATACATATATATGATTTAAGTTAAGGAACATATTTTTTTTGGCGGGCAGCAACTACTTTGAATATATTTTGTGTTTTTTTTAATACGTTACCATGAAATGGACATATATATTATTTTTTATGTTCTTACACTTATTAGTGTTGATATATATATTTGAATTGTGCATTGGGTTACTTAAAAGATGAGTTTGTTAAATTGCAATTTAATGGAAACAGTGGTTCTTAATGCCTAATCAAAAATTTTAGTAAATAATTAAAGAATGGTTGATATTATTATTGAGACAAGTTGCAGGTTAAGTTTATGAAAAATGGTTATGATAATTGAATGATGATGTTGAGGTTAAAGGAGGATGGGAACCTGTTTTGACTGATTGCCTGACGGATCGGCTGTGTGGATTGAGTTAATATTTAATGAGATTATTAAAATTTAAATAGGTGAACAGCCCAATTTTTAGGGGAGGTGCTGCTGAAATTTCGGTAGAATCTAGTTTAGTTTTAGTAGTTAGATACTCAGATTGTTTATTAGATAATTCCTTATTTAAATTAGTCCTTTATCTGATGCATTTCTTTCCTTGTATTCTTAAATTCTTTAGATTGTCTGAACCCGTCTCTCGCTCCTCCAAGTCAAAATCTGAGATAGAGCACCTTCTTTTCTCTATCACAATGAGTAATAATAAATAGTGCATACCATCATTGCATACACATATCACTTATTTTATAAATAAATATATATGTATATAAGGGGATAACTTAGCATTTATTTTTATATGTGTGTTATTATTTTATTTCATTATTAGTATGTGATTAACTTTTATGTTTGTGCATTAAGGACTGCTTTAATGCATTATGCTGAGTGAATTGTTTGATTAATTGTGTTGTGAAACTTTTGTGCTTTATTTGTGTGGAATTGGGATGAAGTGGGTCACCATGGGTTTGTAATGACGGTCTTTGATACTGTCGGCCATGTATAGGGAGATCGGCACCACCGCGTGCATCTGATGATAAATGATATGGAAAACCACAGGTGCCCGCCTGTTGGTGTGGAAAAGAAAAGAGGGTATAAAAAAAGGAGAGGGCTGGTCCAGTGAGGATTAGACTGGTCTGCCATGTAAGGGGGATCGGCTCCCTGGTGCACACGTTTGAGAGGGCGAGCCATGTGGGAGGACGGTTCATTGGGGGGTTTAGGTGACACCACTGACTAATTTCCACATGTTTGATTATTTGAAGGTGAAATTACTTGTGAGTGCTAATGTTGTGCCATATGCTTGACCGGTTGTGTGTTCACTTTAGTACCTTAGTATGCATTTCACGTGAATGCTTGTGTTATGCATTATTTATTATTATTTACTGAATTGTAAAACTCACACTTCCTTTATTTAACTTGTCAGGAAGTGGAAGCCTATTGATCCGACTAAAGCTCTGCAATCTTCTCCGCAGGGCTATAAAAGTAAATTCATAATTTTATAATTAACTAATTTATGTATTGTTATATGTAAAAACTTCACTACTCTTAACTATTGTTGAACTCCGCAGTTGTAGGATCTATATACCTCTAATCTTGAATTTGAACAAGTGTGCTAATCTATGAATGTCTTTATCATTTATCTAAATTCATATGAATTAGTAAGCATAATGTGAATGAGATGCATGCTAATAGGCCCGAACTATATTTTATTTGAGATATTTGAGATTGAGCCAGGAAAGTGTAATTATTGGATATATATTTATATATGAATTAATATAGGCCTACTGCTCCTAGGATTTTGTGTGGCGTGTATGAGTTCAGTAGTTTAGGCTTACTACGGGCTTTAGAGCCTTAAGCTTATCTCGGCCTTAATGCCAGTCCGGCTTATAATTTCGGGTCGTGACATGAATGATATATAATCTAAAATTTATTGAGTCATATTAGTGACCCAACTAAATTGCACATTCATTCAATACATAATAAAATATCGAGCCGCTATACAATGTTTTTCATAGTAAAGAAACAACGGTGCAATTTCGTATACAAGTATTTATTCCTTCAGCAAATCAAAGAAAATCTGTGGCTTTTTGTAATTTGAGATGCGTAGAGCCTGAAAGGACATTTTGTTAGGAAAAAAAATTCTCAATATACCAGCCGTTATGTAAGTAACTAGAATAACAATAAACAAACTAGTTGTCAAAACTTTGCAGATTAAATTTGGTTGACAATGTATAAATTAATTAATTTATAAGATCTTAATATTATTAATTAAATAACATATATTATATGCAGTAGTGACAATATGTAAATAATAAAAAAATCAAAAATTAAAAATGTAATTTGAGTCACCTGGATTGCAAATGCTATGTGGATGAGAGTAGGCTCGGACCACGGTCTTCCTATAAACTGAAGGCCAATAGGCAGTCCCATTTCGTCATATCCGACCTGCATATATGTAATTTCATGTTTCATTAACATAATAAAATACAAAATATAAATGACTAATAAGTGCATATCAGTAATTACTGGAACAGTAACTGCTGGAAGCCCCAAAAAATTTCCTGCTATCTGGTATCGAACAAGTGCAGCTGAAAATAGTAAAAATAAATAAACAAACAAACAAACAAAGTTAAGGAAGTAATCCCTATCCCAAAATATAAGTTGTTTTGAGTTTTTTAATAAGTAATAAATGATATTTTTTCAATGTTACTTTTATTTATACTAAATATAATCAAATTACTTTTGATTTTGTTATTATTTAGGAAATTAATTACAACTCATATTATGGGACAGAAAGATAGTAATTTTAATTAAGTAATTATTTAAGACCTCCATTTATGTAGTCAAGTTCACCGGTCTCTACAGCATCATTGAAAATTGGATAGGCAGTCACACTGTCATCAAAATCAATACCTTAATTATCAGCCATTTAATTTAAAATTATTGTTATTATTATTATATATTTTGTTGACAATATGATACCCTGTAGTTGGTGTAACAATAACATCCGCCTTTGTAAATATATTTTGGTGAAATTGCATTACTCGGTTCCTGCATTATTTACGTGTATATATATAAATATAAATAAATGGAGTGAATAGATATAGGCCAGAAATATAAAAATATACAAGATTACAAGGTACCTAAGTTTTTGGGCTTTTATATACTCTTTGCCGCTGAATGAACCATAAACACAAAGTGCGACCCTTGCGTCCCATCCTAACTCTGCGATATCCCTGTTATCATTGCATTAGTTTCAACAAAATGAGAAGTGATTTTAAAAAAAAAAAAAAAAAAAAGAGAGAGAAGAAAAAAGGAAAAGAAAAAAAACGCAAACTTACAGCTTTTCTAGATAGGAACTAAGTGAAGTTGTACACTCAGATCCAATAGTTAAATAATGAGCAAGGCGCATTGCTTCTATCTCCGGTATAGTAACCTCTATGGTCTACACATACGGCAACTCAGGTAGCAATTATTGTGCAAAAAAATAATAATTAAGGATATTCTTTCTTTTAAAATTTCAATGTTACCTTCCAACCATATTTCTCATGCACCTGCTCCAATGCATGGGAGCAACATATTCTAATATTATCGCTGCAATCATTAAACCACTAGTGGTTTGAAAGAAAATGAAAATATTAAATGTCAAAAAATAATAAAGAAACCGTTTAAATTTAAATAGAATTTACTCATAAATTTAAATCACCTAACAGACTTCTATATTTGTGGTTTTCAAGAGCTTTCAAATATTCTGTCATGCCACCTTTTGGAAATATAAGATATTGTCTTCTTTTTCTTCCTTTCAAGTTAATTCCACTACTTTCATAATCGATCCTACTATTACTTTATTTACCAACCTTTGACCTCTTATGATGTCTCTATCACCCCCAATGGACCCTAATTTCACAACTTTATACTCAACCTTCGTTTGCTCCTTTAATTTCTCTTTCCTCCCTAGTAAGTCAACTTTTTACCCTTTTTGATTATCACTATTACTCCATAAGGGTCTTTATATGAACCTCACAGTTATTGCAAAGCTAGTACTAAAAATTTTTTTATAAAAGACATGAAGCTTTAATAAGTAAATATATGTGGAATTTGTTTGATTTACTTAAAAAAAAACATGCGGTTGGCAACAAATGAGTTTATTAATTTAAGACTAAGCTAGACTTGAGGAAAATGATTTGCTCAAGAATATGAAAATGGTTATGAGGAGGCATTTGCTTCTAGGGCTTAGATCATTTCTCAATAAAGAGCTTTACATGCAACCTCTTTATGGTTATTATGTACATCCACCCAATATGGTTTTTAGTCTCTGTGAGGCTTTATATGGACATAGGAAGCACCCACTGCTTAATTTGCAAGATTTAACTATACCATATCTTAGGTCAATTTTTTACTGAGCTCTTTCAATAATTAGGTTGTGTTTTTTTACTTCTAGAGCATTGGAGTAGCCTTCTATTCTGAAAAGTTCTGGTTTTTAGTTAGGAGATACCTATGCTAGTAGGATTTGTTTGGAATATGAAAATACAGACACTTTGAAGCCAAAAGTTGTGGTTGATTCTTTGATTGTGAAAATCTATGGTAAATCGGTTAGCTATACCTATTTAGTTAATCGCTTGAATTTATTGTGGAAGCCAGGTGCATGTTTGGATGTGATTGACTTAGGTTATGGTTTTTATTTAACTAAGTTTGAAGATAAAGAGGATATGTTACGTATTATTTCTAAAGGTCCTTATTTGGTTGGGGGTCTCTTTATATTCAAAAGTCAAAACCTAGATTTCAGCCTTCGACGACATCTATTTCTTCCATGGTTACATAGGTGAGGTTGATTGAATTCCCTATGGATTTTTATTGTGATGAAGCTCTTTTTGTTGCTGCTAGTGCGATAGGGAGCCCGGTTAAGATTGACAAGCAAATAGCTCTGGCTACACGAGGCAGATTTGCTAGAGTGTGTGTTGAATTAGATATATCCCGTCCTTTGATTCCACGAGTTTTTATTGGTGCTGCTTGGAGGAGGGCTGAGTATGAAGGCATTGTAGGGTTGTGTTCCTCCTGTGGTAGGGTCCGCCATTGGCTAGAAGTTTGCTCGGAGTCTACTGGGTTGGAGGTTGAGGTTGTTAAAGAGTCTTCTCATCCTCCAGATATGGCTATGAGTGAATCTGTTTTGAATTCAAATGTGGATACTGAGAGTTTCAGGCCTTAGATGGTGGCTCAGCGCAAGCCAAGATGCAAATTTAAAAATAAAGATTTAGGAGTGGATAAGCCTTCATCTCGTTTGGTTACGGTAAGAGCCAAACACTTTGCTTCCTTGGCTAAGGAGAGTCACGTGGTGAAATCTGCTATAGGTCATTTGGTCTCTAATAGGCCTGCAACAGTGAAGCATCGGGCTAGGGGGTGTTAATAAGGGGAAGCATGCTGTTGTGGACCTGAGTGAAGGTTTGGGTCTAGGCTGATCTGTTCTAAAAGATGGGCCTTTAGTGCGTCAGTGAGATATTTTTCCTTCAATAGGATCTGTTCAGGTGTGGGCCGATCTGTGACTTATCCCCCTAGCGAGCCTTTGGGCATGTTGGTGGAGCCAGTTAATGGGTCTCAGTTGCCAGTGGACAAGGGGGATCAGGCAGGGATGTTATTGGACATGGGTCTATTCAGATGGAGCCCTCCAAGCTTCACGCAATGTTACTTTGGGTATTGACTTGGCAAAGTCCACTGTGCCTCCTTCTGTGGATGCGAGTTTGAATATGGTTAAGGATGGGTCTCATAGTCGGGTCCTGCGGTGTGTTGACAAGTTGAAAGATCCTGACCTGCCTGACCCACTAGTCATTGTTGGGTTTTCTTCGATTCTGCAGGCGCACTTTATTAGCATTGGTGGGGTTGGTGCTGACTATGTGGCATCAAATTCTTCTTTCAGTGACGATAATGAAGAGTGATTTTTTGGTGGTGTTGCGGCTGGAGGTACTGTGTTGTCCGGCTGTTGCTATCGTAGTCGAAGCCGTAGCCCTCGGCAGTCTCGTTGAAAGGTGCTTTTCTTGTGTTCTTTTTTTAATTCATTTTTTATGGATTTAAAAGTTATTATGTGGAATTATGGTGGTGCGGCTAAGAAGGGTTTTAGAATTCAGGTTAAGGAGTTTCATAAATTGCACAAACTTGATATTTTGATTATTATGGAGCCACGTATCTCTGATGCTCGTGCCGTTTCTATAGCCCGTAAGCTTGGTTTTTTGAATTTTATTCTTTCTCACCTTGTTGGTTTTGCTGATGGTGTGTGGATTTTATGGCAAAATTATTCTTGTAGTATTCATGAGCTGCATGTTAATTCTCAATTTGTGCATTGTTCTATATCTGTGCTTGGTTATGCTGTTTGGTTTTTAACTGCTTTTTATATTGGTCCTGTCCATTCTTAGAAGGATTTGTTTTGGTCTCGGATGCTCTATATTGCTAGTCAAATGGTTGTGCCTTGGTTGCTTTTTGGTGATTTTAATGATATTGCTAGCCCTGTGGAGAAGAGGGGTGGTGTTGTTGCTTCTATTTTAAATTGTAGACGCTTTGTGGATAATTGGGACCGTTTTTCCTTGATGGATTTGGGTTGCTCAGGGTGTCAGCTTACATGGACCCTTTCTATTATCGGTGTTGGGGTCATTCAAAAGCATCTAGGTAGGGCTTTACGTAATTCAGATTGGCGGTTTGCTTTTCCTAAGGCGTCTCTTATGTCTTTACCTCATCTTGCTTCTAATCATTTTCCTTTGTTGTTGGCTACTAAAGGCTTTTTCTCCTGTCCCTGTGTTTAAACCTTTTCGGTTTGAAGCTGCTTGGGCTACTAGGGAAGATTTTCGAGTAGTGGTAGAGTCGGCTTGGGCTCAACAACATTCTTTTATATCTGGTGCTCTTTCTAATGTTCAGGAGTAGGCTTGTAATTGAAATCGAGATGTGTTAAGTAATATCCATTATAACAAGCGAGTCCTTCTTCGTCATATTAAGGGGGTTCAGGCAGTTTTGCAGCGTTGGGTCTCTACCTTCTTTCTTAATCTAGAGAAGGATTTGATATCTCAATATAATTTGATTTTGCACAAGGGGGAGGTTTTCTGGTTTCAGAAATCTCGCATTTCTTGGCTTCAGGGTGGTGATTAATGCACTAAATATTATCATGCTGTTACTCGGGTTCGTCGAAAACACAATAAGATTGAATTTCTTAAAAATGATGCTGGTGATTAGATTTCAGATCCTCCTACTCTTAAGGGTCTAGCCTGTGATAATTATGCTTCTTTGTTTTCTGCTAATTCGCAATTTTCTCCGTCTGTGTTCTCCGATATTATTTTTCCTCATTTATCAGCAGATGTTGTGGCAGATATGATGAGGCCAATTTCTAAGGATGAGGTTTGGGCGGTAATCCCTAGTATGGGTTCTTTTAAAGCTCCGGGGCCTGATGGGTTCCAACCTTTATTTTTTAAGAAGTATTAGGATATTGTGGGTGATGAGGTGGTCTCTTTTGTTAATCACACGTTTTCTACTGGTGTGATGCCAGAGGTTTTATTGTTCTCATTCCTAAGGTTGCTGCTCTGGAATTTATCACTCAGTTCAGGCCGATCACTCTTTGTAATGTCTTATATAAGGTGGTTATGAAGGTTGTGGCTCTTTGGTTATGACCCTTTACGGATGGGTTGATTAGTCCTTATCAGAGTAGTTTTATTCCGGGACGTACTACGGTTGATAATGTTATTATCGTTTAGGAGCTTCTTCATTCTTTCTAGAGATCTAAGTCTAAAATGGGTCATTTTGCTTTGAAAGTTGATTTGGAAAAAGCCTATGATAGAGTGAATTGGGATTTTCTACGGTTTGGTTTGGTTTCTTTTGGCTTTCCTGACTTGTGGGTTTCTTTGATTATGAGTGCTCTTGCCCAGTCTTCTTTGGCAGTGCTTTGGAAAGGGAGTTCTTCTTATTATTTTGTGCCTTCAAGACATTTTATACCTTCTCGGGGTCTGCATCAGGTTGACCCTTTATACCCGTATTTGTTTGTCCTTTGTATGGAGGGGCTATCTTTACTGATTCAGCGTCAGGTGGTTAGGGAACAAGTGGGCCCTAGCCCGTGCTTCGAGGGGTTGTCCTCCTATTAGTCATTTGCTATTTGCCGACGACTTAATTATTTTCGGGAAAGCTTCTGTGCGGCAAGCTAAAGTAGTTCATGATGTTTTGGTGGATTTTTTAGGAGGTAGTGGGCAGAAGGCTAATCTGGCCAAATCTCGCATTTTCTTCTCCAAGATGGTCTCTCGCCCTATGCGACATAAGCTCCAGTAGTTATTGGATGAGGTGTTTACCTCAAATTTAGGCAAGTATCTGGGGATTCCTCTACTTCATAGGCGATCTTCTGTGGTGCTGTATTAGGACATTATTCAGAAGGTGGAGGTTAGTTTGGCGAATTGGAGGTCCCGTTTGCTTAGTCCTGCCGGTAAGGAAGTTCTTATTAAATCTTTTGTTTCTTCTGTACCTATTTATACTGTGCAAACTGTGTGGTTACTTTCTTTTATTTGTGGGACTATTGATAAGTTGTCTCGTAATTTTTATTGGTGGTCTACGGTGGAGCGTCATAAGAAGCATTTGGTTGGATGGAATTGGCTTATTAAGCCTAACAAGGTTGAGCGTTTGGGTTTTCGGAGTCCCCGGTTGTTTAATGTTGTTATGTTGGGTAAGTTGGGTTGGAAGGTTCTTATGAATGACTCGGCTCTTTGGGTCCAGGTTTTGACTCATAAATATTATCATGGTCACTCTTTTCCTCCGGTCTTGCGGGGTTGTGATTTTTGTACTTGGAAGGGGATTGTTTGTAGTTTCCAACATCTTCAGTTCATGTTTCTTATCGAGTAGGGGATGGTCGACAAATCAGCTTATGGTATGATTCTTGGTTGCCTGTGGGTCCTCTGGTGGATTTGGTAGGATCTATTTCAGGGGTAAGGAGCATTTTCGGGTGGGCAATCTTATTCATAATGGTTCTTGGGATCTTTTTGTATTACACACTTGTCTTTCTAATGATATTAAGTGCTTAATTTATGCGGTTCCTCCTCCTTTGGTTGCTTCTGTTCAGGATTTCATTTCATGGAATGTTTCTTCTAATGGTGAGTTTTCTGTTAAAGCAGCCTATTTATCTTTATTATTGGAGGAGGTGCATGTTGGTATTGATTGTGTTTCTTTCTCATGGATTTGATCTGTTGATGGTTTGCATAAATTGAGACATTTCCTTTGGCTGATTCTCCATAGCCATTTGCCGACTAATTCTTTTCAATTTCAGAGAGGTATGGATCTTTTTAGTCTATGTAGTTTATGTTCTGTGGAGGAGGAGTCTATGTTGCATCTTTTTTGTGATTATGTAGTGGTGCGGGAATAGTGGCAGCAGTGGAGTTTGCCTCCTAATTTTTTCGAGGTGGATGATATTGTGTTGTGGTTGCGTTTAAATTTATCCTTGTACATGCTTGGTCCCTTTGGTATCTCCTAGCATCATTGGTTTTTAGCTGCTATTTGGTGGGTTTGGAAAGCAAGAAACTTGTATATTTTTCAAAATAAATTTATTATTGTTTCTGCTTTAAATCGTTGTGTTTTAAAGTAACTTTGGATATTGTGAATTCTTCTACTCCTACTGTTGCTTCGGCTAGAGTTAGTAGGCAGTTTTGTGTGGCTTGGGTTAAGCCTCAAGAGGGTTGGGTGAAGTTAAATTATAATGGTAGTAGTCTTACTAATCCAGGGTTGACTAGTGCTGGTGGTGTGTGCCGTGATTGCTAGGAGAGGTGGCTTGGAGGCTATTCTCTTAATATTGGTCACTCTACTATGTTAGTTGGTGAGTTGTCCTCTATTCGGACAGGGCTTATTCTTGTTTGGGACCGTGGTTTCCGTAAGGTTGTCATTGAGTCTGATTGTTTAAAGGCTATTAGACTGGCCTTTGGCTATTCTTATTTTGGAGGATATTTAGAGCTTGATGACTCGTGATGGGAGTGTTCTATCCATCATGTGTTTCGTGAAGCTAATTCCACGGCTGATCATTTGGCCAAGTAGGGGCATGTCATCCCTTTTTCTTTATTCATTTGGGAAGCTATTCCTAGTTCCTTGTCTTTGATTCTTTGGGCTGATGCTTGTAGCATTAACTTTTCGAGATAGGTTTCTGCTTTTTGTTTTGCTCTTCTTTTGCCACCACAAAAAAAAAAAAAAAAAAAAAAAAGCCAGCTATGTGTACTATCCTAATAATTGAGAATATTCTAACTAACGTATTTATCTTTTAGCTACTTTAATTTTATAATATCTTTCTACCCTTACTGTTATATATACGTAACACCTTGTTAAGAGCAGCAAGCTAGGTAGCTAATTGATTAGGCTTTTAGCATTGGTTGGCCCAAGTTTAAAGTAAGTTCATATCACACATTTTCACCTCATGGGTTTTACCCTCTTACTCAATTTACCTCTACCCTTTCAACTTCTAATATGTAGACTATCAGTCTAGTAATTACTTATTTCTTAATGATTTACTTATTATTGTATTCAGGCTCTGGCAGATACTACTTTTGATCTTTCTTTAGCTTAATGATATGCGCATTTGACATTTTTCTACTACAAAACTCGAGCACCATTCAAAATTGCTCATAACGACATATTTCGCGATCCATTTACAAAGATAGAGATTTGTAAGTAAGAAAATGGTAGTTGCAAGTAAAATTTGAGTGTGCTATATATATAAATGCAAAAGCTCACCATAAAGCATGTCCATTATATTGAATGAGGATGAGAAACTGGTTACTAACCTCTCCATATCTTGCTAGTCGAATGCTTGAAATTGGACTAGTAGGCTTCAACAGTGGAAAATATGCCTTTGGCTAATAGGTGAAAAATAAAATTGGAAATCAATAATGAAAAAGCTGTCAGTTTTCTTTTTCCCAATTTTACTTATTCAATATCTCAATTTCAAAATTTTATTAGTTTAATCCCTTATATAAATTTTTTTAACTCCAATATACAAATGGATATTTTGGTTTTTTTCCTTGAGAAGATACAAATGTATAAGTTTATTTAAAGTATCAAATTCACGTGCCAAAAAAACTATACACGTGACTATTATAGGCTAATTGCACTACCAAAATACCACTAATTTTAATTTCTTTATTCTTAAAAAAAAAAAAGAAACAACAAAACAGTCCTTTTCTCCTCTTTAGTATTATTATTTTCTTTTTTGGTAAATTTTGGGAAAGGAAAAATGATATAGTCAGGAATAGGAAAAGGAGGAAGTGAAACTGATAAATGATACATGAAGGGTAACGTAAAATCATTTAGAAAATGAGGCCAAATACACGGAATTAAAATAAATATAATTATGCACTTTCAAATATAAATAGTTTTAGTTGAATTTATAAATAAATTAAATAAATTCCATGTTCCTTTAAGAAAGAAAAAATTAATTACCGGTGTCATGGTAAATGGCTCATGCGATGGAGGTTGGCCACTAATAGCTGCGTAACTGAAATATAAATATAAGGAAAAGCAGAGCTTGTTATGTATATAGATAAAAGTATAGAAAGAAAAAGAAAAAAAAAAAATATATATATATATATATATATATATATATATATATATATATATATATATACTAACACGATGAATGCATCCTCTACGGTGGCTGCTAATACCCCAACCATCCCAACAGTCCAGTTGAGAGGAAGAACACTGAAACATAAAAGAGAAGGAAAAGTCATTAATATAATAATAATTACAAGAAAAAAACAAAGAAAAGAAAAGAAAAGAAAAAGTGCACAGACCCAGAATGAGGTACACGCCCAAATGTTGGTTTCAAACCTACAACACCACAAAGAGCTGCTGGCATTCTCACAGACCCTGCATTTATTTATTTATTTATTTTTGCACATCTTAATTTGGAGATTGAATACTAATTGGAGGTTGTATTACCTCCTCCATCAACACCAAGGGCCACAGGACAGAGCCCTGCAGCTACCACTGCTGCTGATCCACTAGAAGAACCTCCAGAGATCTTCCCTGCATCATATGGATTTCTAGTTGCCCTATAACACACATATGTCTTTTTTTAGAGTATTATTTAATTATTTAATACATAAAACAATGAAAAAAAAAAAAAAAAAAAATACCCATAGTGCGGATTGATGCCACTTGTTCCAGCTCCAAGCTCATGCATGTTAGTTTTTCCAATAAGCATAGCACCACATGATCTAAGGCACATAACACAGTAAGCGTCTGCTTTACATGATCTATACTTATGTAGCCATTTGGTACCTCCTGCACAACCAAATTAAAGTTACATATCTATGAATTTTGAGTTTAATTATTATTAGATTTCAATTATATATGTACCTGTGGTCGGATAAGGAGTACAATCTATTTCGTCCTTGATTGCAATTGGAACTCCATCTAGACTTGATATTGGCTGCCCTGTTAATTTTTCATCTTATAATTCAATATCAAAATTATAAACGAATCCACTGATCCAAACACAAAATTTTTAGTCTATTTATTTCTGAAAAATAACTTATGTTTAAAAATATTTTCTGAATAATTCATTTTTCTATTTTTTTTATTGGAATATTAAAAATTAGTTTAAAATATTAAGATTTTTAACTTATAAGACTATAAAATATTTCTAATTATAAATTTAACCTAAAATTTAAAATATAAATCAAAATTTACACTGAAGAGAATAATAAAAACGTAAATGTTTCAGTAAATGCAGCATTTATTGATTCAGCACTTACTTTCCAGTTTCAATAATGAGAAAGTATAAAAGTTGGGTAATAAATGTACCTTTTTGATAGCGTAAAGTTGATTCATTCGCCTGCCTTAAAATGTCATCCACTTGATAAGAAATAAAGAAACACATGTCCATTGCAGGAGAGGAAGATTCGCGGATGGCAGCAATCAATCTCTCTGCCACCTGCATTCAATTAATTACTAAGCGAAAGTAGTTGACGTTCCTTATTATCTAATCTATCTTTTCAATAACAGTACCATGCGGGGAGTTATTTGTCCTGAAGTATAGGCTGTCGAATAATCCTTTATTGTCCAGCGATAGAATTGGAAAGAGTTGTATGAACTTGGTGAGGAAGAAGGCAAGCAATGAATCGCCTCTTCAACTCGTTCAGGTGGAGATAACTCACTATCTATTATTTTCACATCTTCTTCATTCACCTCTGAACATGTCAACCACAAATCAATTATTAAATAAATTTATATAATTAGGAAAGCTCGTTTGTTTGTTCTGTGTTATTGTTTGTGTGAGCTCAACTAATAAATCAAATTTTGTCAATGATCATTAATTAAAGGGGCAAATTAGTCAATTACTCTTATTTTTCTAAAATTGATATGATTCATGGTTGTATTAATTCCATAGAAGAGAGTAAGATGGTAGGAGTATTTCTTTATTAATAATTCAGTAATCAGTTCTTAATACCATTTATTTATTATTAAGCTCAACAAATTGTTGATTTAAAATTCAGCCAAAATAAATGACTCTTTATTTGTGTTCTTATGTCTTAACAAACCTTCAAATGGATGAAAGGGTACATAAACAGGGGATTCCTCCAGCTCTGCATTTGAAACTAGCTGCAAAAGTAAATTTGGATAGAGAATCAGTCCTTGATTTGTTTTAAAATTACTTTTAAAAGTTCAAACAAGTCTACCAAAAATATTTCCTTGGTCAAATATGAAACCAAGCAATATAAAAATAAAAAAATAACTTCCATTTCTTAGAGAAAAAAAGATTTTTCAAATTTTGTTAAAACTTATCATAACTAAAGAAAAAGCTTCTAAATACACATTTTATTATTAATGCATCCATTTCTTGTAGTCAATCGTTATTATCAATCATCACGAACAGATACCGATCACTCTGACAACAGCTTTTATGTATTTTTTTTTTATTATTATTAACAATAATTTTAAAAAAAAAATATTAATTTTTTGAATATGAAGTTTTTTTTATTCAAAACAGTCTTGTAGTCTTATAATTTTAAACATTAAAACTGAATAATATAAATGAAATATCTTGAATATATTTTATAAGAATTTTTTTTTTTTTTTGAAAGATATTTCTAAAGGTGATTTTTTTTTTTTTATACAAGGGAGAGATAGAGCCCAAAAAAGTAAACCATCCTTGGCTCATCACAGGCACAATCCTGGGCAAGGAAACACCTTGCAGATCCTCGCGGAGCAACGGGACAACAGCACTAGGAGGCTCGACCGAAACATGGAGACCCACTGCACCATCTCACTTTCTTACTTTTTTTTTTTTTTTTTTTTGAAAAACAGATCCATGGACTTATAATATTTTCATCCTTAGAAAAAAGAAACAACCAGAAAATGGTGGAGAGATGATTTTTTAAATATATTTTTGGTAGCCATACGAATGAAATCATTCCATTCATTTCATTTCAAATTGTACCGTAGCCAATCACGTGTGATTTAATTGATTTTCTCATTGTGAAAAGTGAAATTTTGAGTTTGAATTCTCTCAACCACAAGAGTCTTTATCAATTTGGTGATTGGTAAGTTAAAGGAATGACTACCCCTGTTATATATCCCATCATACTAATTCAGTTACTATGCCTCTTAATGAATTAATTAAAAAAGAAAAATTGTACAGTCGGTTCTCTCCTTTTCTCTCTTTTTGTGTGTATATATATATATATATATATATATATATATATATCAATCCCCTTTCGACATATAAATTTTCACTTGTAATTAGAAATGTCAATTTTATTCGCTTTGACAGATATTCAATTCGACCCATTTAGAGGATTCGAATGATGAATAAACGAATTTAGGACGAGTTTGTTGGTATTTTTACTACCTTCAAGTGCAATAACATGGATATCTACTACCCACAAATAAATTTTCACTTGTAATTAGGAATGACAATTTTATTCGATTTGATAGATATTCAATTCGACCCGTTTAGAGGATTCGAATGATGAATAAACGAATTTGGGACGAGTTTGTTGATATTTTTACTACCTTCAAGTGCAATAACATGGATATCTGCTACCCATTGTTTGTTTAGCTAATATTTTAAAAATATTTAAAATAATCATACTAATCAATATTATAATTATATTTGATATTATTATTTTTTGTTAAGTCAAAATAAAATTTTATATAATTTTTACTTTTTTATTTTTAAAATAAAAATAAAAATAGTTTAATGTTAAATAAATATTTAAACAGATTCAAATATTTAAATGGTAATTATAATTGAGTTCGAGATTGATTCACTTAGTGAATTTTAAATAGATACCCATGCTGTATGGCATGTGCACTTTGAATGCCACATAATGGTTCAATTCAGAAAATTAAACCATATCATCAATATTTGGTTTAGGTCTTATTCGGTAATAAATTTTCATATATTTTTTATTATTTTGACTAATTTCAAACACAATTTTTATTATTTATAATATTTGGTACTATAGTATTTATATTAGTATTTAGAATTTGAAAAAGCGGATTACGAATCATTAATCCTTTTAATATTTGATGAAATGCTATGAATAGCGGTGACATTTATTAAAACCGTTAATTTTGCCAAATAAATTCTTAGCTTTTATATTCAAACAGTAAACTATTATTTTGTTCTAAAATTTGATCTAACTAATAATTTTGTTGCTTTATTTTAAAAATAAATCAAAATATTTTTATATTATTGACATATTAAATTATTAAGTCATTTTATTAGAAAAATATTATTTTAACCATTAAAAAATAAAAAAAATCCGTCAGTAAGATATATCCAATAATGAAAGAGAAAATTATTTTTAATAATTTAACTAATTAAAAACTAGTCATTTTTTCATTTTTTTTAAATATTTTCGATTTATTTAATTTTATGCTGGTTGATTTTTAAATCCAAGCTGTCAAATGTACGCCCCTGCTCTTTTTTTTTTTTTTTTTTTTTTTTTTTTTTTTTTTAACATAAAAAATCGTTAGTTGACTGCAAGTCCATTTGACCTTGCTGAGTGTTTCTCGTATTGGAATGCATTTGACCAATTAATTTGAGATTTGATACAGTTAACAGGTCATTAAATCAATCATATGAACTAATGGTAGATGAAGTTAACAAGTGTCATAACGCACTCTTTCCAACCATAAATCATAAAAACTCACCAACCCAAGGTTGCCATTTTTTGACGTGGGCCCAACAACACAAATATTTCACAAATATTTCACTGCATAAGGATGTTTTTTTTATCCACTACATAATATTTGACCCAACCTGATTCCAGTCAAATATAATATAATGGATAAAATCTGATACAAATCAGTTTATCAAAATATTACTTTGATCCAAAATAAATTAAATTTTTTTAGTTATTTTATATATATATTAATAATTTATTTGTAAATTTAAATTCAATTCCAATTTAATATAGAGGGTGAATTGAATGGATATTAATTTTTATCCACCGAGTTATCTACTCTGAATTATAATAATTATCGAATTGATGATTAAAAATATTCAATTTGTCTTCATTCTAAAAAATATTCAATTAAGATATAGTATAAAAAATTAAAAAGGATGAATGAAATAATGTTTTATTTTTCTAGCATATCTCAAAAGGTTTTAAAATATAATTTATTTTTTAAAAAATCTGGCACTCTATTTGCTGGATTGGATTGAATTGATAAAAATTTAACATATCGGCAATCTATAAATCCGTTGATGAAAAAGGGAAATAGAGAGAGTACCTTATGAATTAGATTGTTTCTCTTCAAAATGTAAAGGAGAAAAGGTCCAAACAGCCATGACTCGAGAAACCAGGCAAATATTTTAACCAGAAATCCAGCCATGCGAGGAGCTTTAACATTGGCACGTACATAGACATGAGAGCTATGAGGACCAAGATCAACCTCGTCCACAGCCTTGTAAACTACTCCCTCCGCCTTCCACAGCCCCATCTTCGATAATGAAAAAGCTTGTGTAATACTTAATTATTTAAAGGGAAAACCAGAGGTTGAGGCGGAGAAGACGAGAAGCTGGTTGTAGCCTGATATTATTAATTAAGTCGTTTTCAAGTTACTTTGCATATTGCAATTCCTTCCACATCACGTCAACCAAATTACCAACTAGAATTATGCCTTTTCCTTTAAGCTGTTATTTTTCCTCAGGGTTCTAACTGCAACTTAGAATTATGTTCCCTTTTTATTATTATTTTATTCATTTTCTTTTACTTGGCTTGGCTTTTCAGATAGCCATAGTTTCCCAACGCTCGTCACTTATTTTCCTTTACATTTAATGTTTTATTAAATTTTTCTTTCCAGAAATAATATTATAATTGTCTATATTGCTAAATCAAAAATATTACGAGGAATTAAAATATATTTTTTAAAAAATATCTGGATATATTTAAAATTTTCTAATATATGTCCTTTTGTTTATACCATATTTTTATTTTTGTATGTTATATGTGGGCTTGACTTGTGTGTTTATAACTTATTTTAGCTTAAAATTAATTTATTAGACCTTTAAAAAATTGAAGGCCCATAATCAAGGAATTAAATTTTAGCCAAATGTATGAGGAGTTTAGCAGGATAAAGCAACTGCTCCATTTTGTATGATGAAGAGAAATTACTTGAGCATTACCTGTGTAACATCCTAACACTATATATCCGAGAATAAATAGTGCTAAGATGCTACATAACCATTAACAGAGATGTAAGTCACACCATGTATTCAGTAGTGGAAATCAATACCAGAAATTTTCTTTCTTTTCACATATAGTCATATATAAATATATACATGACAAAACATAGTTTAAGCATATCTTTTTACATGGTGGCCCATTCGGAGAACAAACTTGTCACACCCCAAAAATTGATGGTGCGAGGTCCTAGGGTTCAGGTAGGCTTAAGGCCATCGGGCACCTCGTAGAATCCACAACGAAACTAATCCAACTCAACATATTGCTTATCTTGACTAGTTACTTAGGTGGACTATAGTCAGCTTATTTACTTTCATTTAATTCCCGGGATCATTGAATACAATCTTTCACACATTTTGTATAATCACATAACACACTGTTATAACACTGTTTACATTATAGCTTACATACATACCATGCTAATATCATTCACAAAGGTACTACGGAGCAATTAGAGTTCATATAACTTATCAACTTATAATATCTGATAACTATTTACATTATTCACATGCTTCTTGTTGGAAGAAGAAAATCAAGAAGTTGATGGACCTGGATCACCTCTACCTGAAACCATTGACGCTTGAGTGAGTCCTCAACTCAGTGAGATTATAGTGTCATATTGGTAGCATGTGCACTAAAAAGTATCTCAAGGTTCAATATTTATAGTAACACAGGATGGTAGTACCTTGTAGCTCATCAACAGAGATAAGTCCATATAGAAAGAATCATAGTTATTGGATCAATATCACAAAGGCAATATCAATAATCTGATACATAATCATATAGATAGCACTGAAGAAAACATATCACTATGTACATTCCAGTGCTATCATACTTTACACACTTCAGGGCAGTAACTTCTTCCTTTAATCACAAATCTCTATGTGCACATAGCCTAATGGTATAACCCCCCATCAAGTTGGGATTCTGTGATATTGCCTAAACAAATGACTTGGTACAATCAAATAGGCCTATAAGCCAAATAGGTTTCGCAATTCACAATCTCAATGTCACAATTAACAAATGGTTTCAAATACCAATAATGGTATGCATTTGTTCAAAGTTCCAATGTAACAAGGAAGGGTTAGACATTATAACTCACCTTGAAAGCGAGAATTTGATTCCTCTCAATCACTGATAATTTTGAAATGATTTCGTGGTAATCCTCGACCTATATTCACATTTAAACACATATCGTACTTTTAGTTTTGTTTCTAGCTCTTTATTGACATACAAGGTTCTTTGATATTTTTATTCATTAAATTTGAATCTGAAATTTTGGGGACAAAAATTACACACATTAAGCTTTATGTTCATCTACCAATGCTCATGTTCATAGTCTATTCACTTATGTTTTAATATGCTCATTTTAGTGCAAGTTTAGAAGATCAAGAATTTTCAGCATATGAGTCACTTGCATTCTCTTGACTATATTTTCATTTCTAAACAATCTTTTCCTATGAAATTTTTACACGATATTCCTAACATCTCAGGGAACTCCCATATTAAATTTCATGAATTTTAGAGTTCATTTACCTATTAAAATAATCCAATTATAGAACCAAAATTTTTAGCTTTCATATACTGAGTAGTCTTCTTTCTTTTATTAATATCTCTATTTTACCTCATCATTTGGATTTTCCCTTTTAACAGAACCTTTGTAACATCTTAGGTTATTTCTATATAAAATTTCATAATTTTTAAAGTTTATTTATTGGTCAAACAGCCTAAACACTGTATTGAAATCTGTTTAGAGTGTCACACTAAGCCGTCCGTATTCACTTAGCTATAAATTCCTTTCCTTTCATCTTCTGGACTTTTTCTTTTATCACAACCTTCCAAACATCCCAAGATGGCTCTCTGTAAAATTTCATCAATTCTGAAGCTCGATTACATATTTAATTTAACAAAAAATAGTGGCTGAATTGAAGAAGTTTCATTGAGATAGTTTTGAAAATTTAAGTTTCTAAATCAACTAGTCGTCTTTCCTCGATGACAAACTAGGATATTCAATCCAAATCAATTTTCAACATCATAATTGATCAAGTAGCATGTTTACAAGATAATTTGAGTTTTAATTCATCAATTTAAATATTTAAGCTTAGGAAAATATGAAAATCAAAAGCAGAATTTGAATTCCATACCTTTCTTTTAATTTCTTTTGTTTTCTCTTCTCTTATTTCTTTGTTAGCTTAAATTTTCCTTTAGTAATCTTGCAGATACTTAATATTTTGTTTTAAATGAACTTTAGGAAATGCTAGAATGGCAGAAAGAAGAAAGTGAAAGGGAGAAGCCTGCATTGGAAATGAAGAGGTGAAGAGGTGGTGTTGCCTACACTTGTCTTCTTTCCTTCAATTTGATGACAAGTCACGCATACACTTGTCCTTCTTTCCCTTAGTTTAGAGATGAGTCACTTGTTTTATTGTAGAAAAGATAGCTTCCACCTAAATGAGTGAATTGTCCTTCTTACCCCTTTTAGTTACTTTGATTAAGTAGTAGTGTAGGTGCCCTTTTGGGTCATTTCACATTTTTATTACTTAAGCTTCTTCTTTTCTTTTCTTTTTTTTGTATATTTTAATTCATAGTTTTTAGTTTACTTAATTAGATTAAGATTATATTTTATTTTTATAGAATTATGGTGCATTTTAATTTAATTTCCTTAGGAGATTTTCTTGTGCATTTGTGTTATCATAGCTTAGATATTTTAGAATTTTTCATGTAAATTATTTTAATACCTTATAAATTAAACTTCTTACATTTCATTCATCTTTTAAATAGATCACATACTTATAAAATATATCTTTATTACTATTTACTTAATTTGCATAACATTTGGAGTATAAGACTTTCATTGCATCTAGGATGTTACATCCTTCCCTCCTAATTGAAATTCATCCCCGAATTTTCTAAGATACAGTCATACATTAAAAGATAACTATATTTATCTAACATTTGAGATTCAATCTCCCAAGTATACTCTTCTACAGACTGGCTTTGCCACAAACTTTTACCATAGGGATTTTTGTATTTCTAAGCTTTCTAACTTATTTATCTACTATGGCTACTGTAACTTCTTGATAAGTGAGATCTTGCTATAAATCAACTGGAGGAACTTGTAATACATGTGATTGTTTAGGGACATATTTTCGAAGCATCGAAATATGAAACACTGGGTGCACTTGCTCCATGCTGAGTGGTAGTACCAAACAGTAGGAAACTGATCCTACTTTTTCTAAGATCTCAAAGGGTTCAATGTACCTCGGTGAGAGTTTCCCTTTCTAACCAAACCTTATTACTCCTTTCATTGGTGACACATTCAAAAACACATGCTCACCAATGTTAAACTGAACATCCTTCCTTTTAAGATTCGCATAGCTCTTCTGGCGACTGAAGGCCATCTTTAATTGTTCTTAAATCATTGGTACCTTCTCGATGGTTTCTTGAATTAGTTTTGGACCTTCTATATGTTTCTCTCCAATTTCACTCCAACAAATAGGGGATCTACATTTTCTTCCATACAATTCTTCATAAGTTGACATCTGAATGGTTGAATGGTACTATTATTGTAAGTAAACTCAATTAGAGGCAAGTGCGTATCCCAATTTCCACCAAAATCCAAGATACACACCCTCAACATATCTTCTAAGGTTTGGATGGTCCTTTCTGACTATCCATTAGTTTGAGGATGGAATGCAGTGCTGAAGTCTAAAATGTGTACCTAATGCTTCTTATAACTTCTGTTAGAACTAGAGGTGAATTTTGGATCTCTATAAAAAAATATGGAAATGGGTACTCCATGTAGAGTCACTATCTTATCCAAGTATAATTGTACATACTGGGATACGGAATAAGTTGTCTTCATAGACAAAAATGAGCTGATTTTGTTAATCTATCCAAAATTACCCATATGGAATCATATCCTGCAAATGTTTTTGGCAGTCCAACTACAAAATCCATAGTAATCATTTCCTATTTCATTCTAGCAATGGTAGTTTTTCTAATAATCTAGATGGTTTTTGATATTCAAATTTAACTTATTGGCATGTCAAACATCTTGCCACAAATTCTGCCACATCTTTCTTCATACCAATCCACCAGTAATTATTCTTCAGATCATGGTACATTTTGGTGGCTCTAGGATGCACATTATAGCTTTCATAATGGGCTTCCCTCATTATTTGCTCCTTCAAATCTCTTACTGCTAGTACACCAAGTCGGTTTCCAAATTTTAACACATCCTCCTCAATCACAAACTCGAAGGTTTTACCTAAAGCAACTTCTTCTTTTAACTTGACCAATTGTGCATCCTCATCCTGAAGGGCCTTGATTTGATCAATCAATAATGGTTTAACAATGAAGTGAGCTAACAATACTCCAGTATTTGATAAATTAATCTGATCTCTAAGTTGTACAAACTCTGAATCTCCTAGATTAATAGTCGCCTACATACTTGTATGTGTGCTAAAATTCCTAAGGATTTTCTACTTAGTGCATCTGTTACTGCATTAACTTTGCCTAGATGATATAAAATCTCACAATCAGTCTTTAAGTAACTCCATCCACCTTTGTTGCCTAAGATTTAGATCTCTCTGCTGGAAGATATATTTAAAGCTCTTATGGTATGTAAAGATCTCACATTTCTCACCACATAGATAGTGTCTCCATATTTTCGAAGCAAATACTACTGTTGCCATTTCTAAATCATGAGTAGGATAATTAACCTCATGTTTTCTCAATTGTCTAGCACTACAAAAAATTTGCTAATTTGCGACCGACAAATTGATCGCAAAATGTAAGAAATTGGTCGCTAAATACAATCAGCTACCGATTTGCGACCGATGATAGTTCTCGTAGCAAAATATTTTGCGACCGATTAGTGAATCGATCGCAAAGTAGCGATCGAAATATCGGTCGTACAATTATAATTATCGGTCGCAAAATTTGGTCGTGTTTTCCTTCTGAAACGCTGTAGCAAATTGGTCGCAGACTGTGTCTGTCGTAATTATGAAAGGGTGGTCGCGAATCAGTCGCAAATGTTGAAAGCAGCTGGTCGATGATCTGTCGTAATTTTAAATTTAACGGCTATATATTTGGTTGCAATTCGGTCGCAAAGCCGTCGCAAATATATAATTACCAAAAAAACAAAATTTAATAATATTATAAAACCATAATTTTTTGCACCTGTGAAAATCGGTATAAATAAATAAATATATATATCTCACAATCACAATTCAATAACAATATAAAAATGTAATTGTTAATGTAATGTACTGTACAAAATTTGAAAAAACCACAAAAACTTAAAAGGTCCAAAATCAAATCTACGAGGTTGGTCATCTGCACGATCCAATGTCGTATCGCTAGGAGGAGTACCTGCTGGATGTGTCGTAGTGTCTGCAGGAGTGACCAAGGTATCATCTGCAGTATCTGGATCAAGAGGAGATGGTAGTGGCTGCTGCTGAGCTGTCGAAAAATCTTGATCTGTAGTAGGCACAGGATCAAAGTAAGAAGTACCAGCACCCTGCTGACCGGACATCTGCATGACACACGCTTTTAGCTCTGCAAGCTGTCTCTCCTGCTCATCAACACGAGCCCGTAATGTAGTAAACTCCTCAGCACTTTGCTCGGGCTGTGGTCCCGAGCTGGCTGCAGAAGCGTACGATGCTGAGCCGCAGTAAAACTGTGATGCCTGAGACCCGATGCCATATACCATATGACAAGCCTAACCCGTGTGACGCGGAACCCAATGAAAATAAATTTCATGAACTCAATGACAAGTTTTTTGGAAGAGATCAAAGATCTAGAATAAATTCCCCTCTATGGCAACCAAAGCTTAAAGAAGCAAGAACACCAATAATAGAGTAAAAGAATAAGATAAATGCCACAAAGAATTGATAAGTTTACCTTGATTCTTGATGCAATTAGAAGAATGCAATCTCACACTCTCTAAAAAAATGAACACGCCTAAGCATGAAGAAGTAGTCTTTAATTGATTGAATAATTGTTGAATAATTACAAAATAACAAGCTATTTATACTAATCTAAGAGGTCCAGATCCTTAAAGGATTTAGAGTTAGCTAAGGAGTAGGATTTAGCAAATCTAAACCAACTAAGGATAAGACTAATAAAATCATAACAACTTAAGGATTTGGATATCTAATCCAAATCTACTAAAGATTGACTAAATCTAAACAAAATAAGGCTAATTAATCAAGGGTGCCGAAATATTGGAGGCCCAACCCATTAACAAAGCAAAAAACTCAAAATAAGCTAACTAACTTAATGAGAGGCAGGGACAAGCACGGCCTGGGTGTGCTATTTGGCACGGGCGTGCTTCAATGTAGGAGTTCCCTCGTGAGAGTCAGACGAGGGCACGGCCTGGGGTGTGCCATCTAGCACGGGCGTGCTAACCAATTCATGTTCCCACTCAACATGTGCTTCTATTAATGTGAGAAACTTAGATGTTCCTTCAAGTTCTTCATAGCACTTGTTGAAAGCAAGGTCATGGAGCTCTTTTGTAACTTGTTCTTGAATATGTAAGGACATGGTTGCTCCATACTTCTTTGCACGGCTCCTTGTAATTGGTCCACTAGGAAGTGCTAATGGATTGCCATTGTTGTGGTCCTTGTTCCCTTGAGCTCCATAGGTGGTTGGTGGTAGTGGATCCGTATCACCGTGCTTGGTTAGCACACCCGTGCAAGGTGGCACACCCCAGGCCGTGCAAGCTTCTGCCTCTCAAGGAACAATACTTGATTTGAAGCACGCCCGTGCCAACTGGCACGCCCCAGACCGTGCACGTATAACAGAAACAGTCTCACAAACCCATGGTGACCCACTTCATTCCAATTCCACACAAACAAGGCACAGCAATATCACATCACAGGTAATCAAGTAATACTTAATATCAACAAATAGTGCATCACAATATGGCCATAATGCATGATAACATTTAGCCGTGAATGCATGAATGCAGGCGGATGATACTAGTTATCTAACACTACTCACAGTTCTTTATTGTCCTCTAAAGAGGACTGCCTTTCTAGCCACATGCTTCCAGCGTTTGTCCTCGCATTTCGGAATTTTATAAACCTCTAAAATAAACAATAAAATTCTAAGTAAGAATTTTAAATATGAAGATTCTATTTTATATTCGTTTACTAGTTTTGGTTGCCAGTCATGTAATTCACTTATTAATTTAAACTATATATATATTGGGTTTCCTTATTTATTTATCTCTCTAATAATCTTATTCTATATTTTTAATTTCTATAAATAATTTAATCTCTATAAGTAATTTAATTGCTATTATTAATTTTATTTTCTACCAAAATTTCAGCAGCATTTCCCCTAAAATTCAACTATCTTCCAATTAACTCAATCAATCAACTATCAAATTCTCACAGTCCATCCATCGGGCAATCAATTCAGTCAAGTAATCCATCCTCCATATTCTCTATATCACCATTCATTCATAAATTTTTCTTTAATTCCATAAGTTTTATTGTTATCAAAATTTCCTAATAAATTTAATGTAATACTAGAATTAAATTTAATTAGTCAAATATTTTAATTAATCAATAAATCATTACTAATTTAAATTAATTTAACTACTCACAATTACTAAAATTAAATTAACTAAAATTACCAAACTTAATTAACTACAATAATAAAATTAACTTAATTAACTAAAATTACTAAAATTAATTTTTACCCCAAAATATAATTTTTGTCGAATTTTTGTTAGATCGGGAGTTTTTACGCGTGCCGGATCGAAGGACAGTAACTGCTAGTGGCTGGATCCAATTAACAGTGGCGGAGAGAGGCAGAGACAGTGGCGATCGGCGGGATGGCACACGATCCGGCGGAGGAGCGGCTGGCAGCGAGGCTTGAAGCTGGTGCTGCTGCTGTAGGCACGCGGAGGAGCTACGGGACGTGCTGGCGCGCGATGGAGGCGGTGCGACTGCAACTGGCGCGCGGTGGTGATCGACTGATGTTGCTGGAGCTGCTGGCAGTGACGCAGACACTGTTGCAGGGAAGAAGAAGGGGAAAGAAAGAAAGAAAAAGGAAAGAAAGAAAGAAGAAGAAGACAGGAGGTGGCGGTGGTGGTGTCGCCGATGGCTGGCTGGAGGCGCAGAGCAGAGGGTGGGTGAGGGGTGAGGTGGGTAAGCATGGATAAAAGAGAGGAAAGGCTTCTAGATGGTTTGGGTTGATTTGGTCCGATTCCAGTTCGATTCAACCCAAATCTCGATTTTTATATGATTTTCGATTTTTCAGTTGGTTTTCGATTCGGTTTATCATTGTACGAATTATTAATTTGCATTTAAATAATTAAACTCATTTCCAGGCTGTCGGTTTATTAAATTTAAATGGAAAATCTTTGAAAATAAAAATTCGGGTTATTTCAGTACATGTACATACAAATATGTAAATCATCTACCTAAAATTATCGCTTAACATGATCACATTCATACAAAATTACAATTTGTTATAATCCTATAATAAGAGTTTTCACAATCCTACAACTGCGGAGTTCAATATCAAACAGAAATAAATAAGTTCTTGTACACAATGCTAACAATTTAAATAATTACTGGAATTAGAAAATTTCTTCTCTAGCTCTGCGGTGAAGGAAACATAGCTTAATTACGAGAGAATAAGAATCTACTTTCTAAAAAGTTAAACAAAAGAAATGTAAGTTTAATAATGAATAATAACTATTACACAACACAAGGATTCATACGAAATGCTTCCTAAAATACTAAAATGAATACTCATCCATTCAAACATATGGCATAACATCAGCACCCACATACAAGTACACCTTCGTATAATCAAACAAGTGGAAATTGGTTTGTAGCATCACCAAAACCCCCAATGAGATGGAGGAATGATGCTCACGAGGTGCTAGGGATGAGGTGGGTTGGCCAATTAAGGTTTGGTGTTGCCAAAAATGAGATAGAAGCGTGGAAGGCGAGCTGTGTCGATCGAAAAGGAAGAAATCGCAGCAGTTCTCTCTCTCGTTGGCAACACTATGACAGAATGGAAATGGAAAGGGTGGTGGCCGGAGAAGCGATGGCGACGCAAAAGAAGTCCGATTAGACAAAGTTGAGCTCAGATGGCCGGAAATTGCAAAAACGAGAAAGGGCAAAGTGGGCTATCGCTGGAATCTGGAAGGGAAGAGGAAAATAGGACAAAAATGGGTATTTTGGGTTTCTAGAGCTTTCTAATTGGTCATAGGTCGGTTGGGTTTGATTGAGGTTCAGTTTGGCCCAAACCATAGATTTTGTCTTGTTTTCAATTGGCTTATCGATTTTTTTCAATTGGTTTTCTTCTCGGTTTAGGAATTTTTAATGAATTTAAATAGTTTAAAGGTTTGGTTTAACAAATATAACATATATTTACCTTTAATCTTGTTACATAAATTCACAAAGTATTGATTTATGTATTTTAAATATGTCCTATAATGTCATTGGTTAGAATTAATATTTAAAATTTTTTAAATGAAAAATTTCTGAAAATAAAATTTTGGGTTTTTTCATTAATAATAATTTTTATTTTTTTATTACTAAATAATTTGTAACTACTATCATTTTAAGAGATTTATATATCCCTCATAACAAATATATGGCGTCTTGATGATTAAGCATTTTTAATTTTCTTGATATTTTTTCTCTAATATCCTAAATCTATTGGACTTGAAAAAAAATAATATATGGAAACTTGAAAAAAACTAGAATTATATATTTCTATTTTGGGACACTTTTGGAGATTTCAAGAATTTGTGTATATTTGTATATATTTCTTTCTCTAATGTACTGGGTAAGTAAGTCAAAATGATCATCTTTATCAATTCAGATCAGCTTCTCATTTATTTTCTTGTACCTAGTAGAAAAAATTTATTCATTATAGTTCTATATAAATATTGATTTAGGGTTGAGGACACCTTAATTTTCTTTTTGGGCACCTATTAGAATTTTAAGAACTATATTTATAAATTAAGGACTCAAAGATTCGATCTAGCAGGGATTGTGTTGAACTTTATTTTAAGACCGCTTTATTATATAAAAATAAAATTAAGTAATACAAATTAACCATTTGTATTTATTTTAATCTAAACAAAAACTTATACTTTAATAGATAAAAAAATTATGAAGTACAAAAAATTAGTATATAATAAGCATAGTTAAATGCAACACATGTTATAAAAAGACTAATACGTATTAAAAGTAGTTTAATACCTAGTGAGGTGAGCTCTATATATAGTTTATTGAATTATATATTGATGTATTGTTTTAACAATTGAAACTGTTGTTTATATAAACCAACCCGATATGATTCCATTCAACTCGGTTCATTTTTTATAATCGGTTGGATCAGTTCATTATAATATGTATTTCGATTTTATCGGTTTTAGGTTGTTTGGTTCGATTTTGAACCGAACCGACCGTATCCGAGAAAAAAAAAAGATTTGTAAAGAGGAAAACGAAAATTTCAGATTCTCGGAAGCTTCTTGGGAGCATGAACGTACTAGGAAAGTAAGCTTTGGTTTACTCCGTATTTGAACAGAAACAAGGAGGTTTCTGGTTAGGAATATCACCTCTCTCTCACTTTGAAATCTCCAATTCTAATCGCCAGATTTTTCTCTCTATCGAAGAAGAATATGAGGAGAGTCTTCGGCGTTAAGAAAGATAAAGAACCTCCTCCTTCTATTCAAGACTCTTCTGATAGGGTTCATTCTCTTTTCCTTATGTCTAATTTCTATACTTGAAATTTTTAATTTGATAATTTCTTGTTACTTAGGGAAAAAGAATATGGTTTACAAGATGTTTTATGGACTGTTTAGTTGAATTTAGATTCCTTTCCTCAGATTAATAAGAGGGGCAACTCAGTGGAAGATAAAATCAAAAAGCTTGATGCGGAGCTCACTAGATACAGGGAACAGATTAAGAAAACCCGACCTGGACCTGCTCAAGAGGCTATAAAAGCTCGAGCCATGAGGGTTCTTAAGCAAAAGCGAATGTGAGTATCATTTTCATTCTTTCAACATTGCGTTCTGAATAGTGAATGAATTAATCAATTGATGGTATTAACAGTCAATGCTATTAGCTTTTGTTTTAAGTTTTTATGTTTTATTTGCAATAGAAGCCAAGGTTACTTTGGTAAACTTTTGGGATGTGGTAAGAGTAGTAGTTGATATTGTTACATTGTTTGTAGCTTTTATCTCCTATTTGAAGTTGATGGATATGGTTGCAGTCTCCTTTTGCATGTTTAAATTTTGGAGCTACAAATTCAGTAAACGTGTAGTAGTTGTTTTATGCAAGTTGTTGTTTAAAGGGTGGTCAGTAGTAAAGCATGGATGCAATATGATTATGCATGATAGTCCGGAATTACTTTTGGAAAATTATCATCTTTAAGAGACAAAGCTCTTGTTTTGCTAAGGAAAACAAGGTCTTTGTTCCAAAACTTTTCTAAGCAAATTAAAATTTGTTATTTAGTTGAACTACATGGAGAACTAGATGTTAGTTTTCCAAATTTTCTACATTTATGTGAGTCTTGTTCTTGATTTATTTCCTGGTAAACTGAGAATGGTTCTTGAGTGGAAAACAAGGCACTCATTAATAGCATAGCTGTATTACTTAATTACTTAAGTTTCAAATGCTAGGAAAAACATCTTGTTTTTTATTTGGAGTTTTCTTCAAGTTATGTTTATATATAATTATGTAAATTAATTTTAATTTGCCAGAGCATGTTACTTGATAAAGAGGCTGTTTTACTGGTCATGCCTTCAGTCCTGGTATCAAACATAAAGGATTTGCATTTTTTTATTATCTTTTTCCTGTTTGCTTTTCAATATGGTGATATATATATATCCTTTCAAAATTTTGTATAGTGGTAGATTTTATTTTGTCAAACTATTCATATACATATATTGTAAATGATTACAAAATAATAAGAAATTAATTACTTATATTCTAAAACAAGAAGATAGCATAGATCACATATTGATGGACTAACAATAGGGAAAAATATTAAACAGAAACTGAATATAACTGAAAACAAGTCCACAGTGGTCATGGAAGCTCCATTGTTCCAATTGATCACTGACATCAGTGTTGGACGAACAAGCTAATGAAAAGATGATTGGAGAAACTGTCTTAAACATTAAAATAGGTCTTGTACTTTTCCCACTCTTCCTTTTTTTCAGGCAAGTGTTCCCAAAGCTCCTTTTATGTCTTCATTATCATTGTCATAATCAATGCATCATCATCTTTTGCCTTCCTTTCTTAACAAAAATTTCAGCCCCTAATTTCAATGTTTAAAAACATTCCTCTTCAAATAATAAAAAATCAAACAAGCAAGCAACAAAAGAAAACGATAAATAAACAATGAAATCAAATGTCTAAATACACGGTTCTCCATCTGAAAAATCCAATTCAATCTATCTCATACATTTCTAGCTCACCAAATTTTCCACCCAATTTTTTAAGATGATTCTTTTTGGTGGAAGAAATTGGGCAATTGTTTGGATAACGTTCATTCTGGAATTTCATAAGGCAAGGGTCAAATGAGAAATGATGAGAGGTAGACAAGAACATCCTCTATGCATATAAATAGTGTTCCAACATACAAGGCTCCCCCAAGGCAAGGTTAAAATGGGAGGTCAACTATTGTACACGACCTTCTCCTTAACCTTTTTTCACACAGGAGTAACTTCTATACTCAAGCCCTTGAGCTTTTAATAAGAAAAGAGGATCAAAAAATATATCCTGTATTGAACTCAAATATAAGAGGAGACTTTGTATGAACTTAGAAAGCACTTTCTGTTAAGGAATTCTCATCTACAGGAGGTGGTGGTTATTATAAAATATAAATTAAAGTTAAATTTGGCAAGTGGCCAGCAATTGGAATATGCCATCCACAAGGCCAGTGCTAAACATCCTTCAAGCTTGATGGTTTACTTTGCAAACGAATTGACTTGGAGTACTTCATACATGAATGTAGGTAAAGATATTTCATTAAGTAAAAGTTCCCTGAAATTGAAACAGAAGTTGCAGAAGGTACTCACCAAAGACTGATGATGAATGCTAAAATACAGTAGTCCAAAATTTAAGAAGTGATTACTTAAAAGTTGTGCAATGTTATTGATTTGTAAAGAGCATGCCAAGCTTGAGAGACTTTTCAATGTTGTATGCACCACCCAATAAGTACATTGGCAACTTCAATTCGCATATGATTAACAATTGATGGATGGAGAGAGTTGGAATTTTAAGATTCCATGAACAGTTAGCTAGTCAATTTTGCATGTGGTAGAAGCGCAAGGATGTAAGAAGCAGAAGTCAAAGGAGTCCTTGAAGCAACACACCTCAAATGCATCAAAGCTAAGGCTCAGTATGCATTAAATCTAGGTATGTGTCAAAAAAGTTCTACAAATTTAGTAGAAATTGACGTGGAACCCAATGAAAATAAATTTCATGAACTCAATGACAAGTTTTGGAAGAGATCCAAGATCAAACTTAACCCCTCTCTATGGCACCCAAAGCTTAAAGAAGCAAGAACACCAATAATAGAGAAAAGAATAAGATAAACGCCACAATTAGATTGATAAGTTTACCTTGATTCTTGATGCAATTAGAAGAATGCAATCTCACACTCTCTAAAAACATGAACACGCCTAAGCATGAAGTTGAAGAAGAAACTCTCTTTAATTCATTAATTGTCTGTTAAAATTTACAAAATAACAAGCTATTTATACTAATCTAAGAGGTCCAGATCCTTAGAGGATTTAGAGTTAGCTAAGGAGTAGGATTTAGCAAATCTAAACCAACTAAGGAGTTGACTAACAAAATCATAACTACTTAAGGATTTGGAGATCTAATCCAAATCCACTAAAGATTGACTAAATCTAATCAAAATAAGGCTAATTATTCAAGGGTGGCCAAAATATTGGAGGCCCAACCCATTAGCATTGCAAAAACACAAAATAAGCTAACTAATATTTGAGAGGCAGGGAAGTGCACGGCCTGGGGCGTGCTGATTGGCACGGGCGTGCGCGCATGTATGAGTGTTCCTCGCGAGAGGCAGAGAAGTGCACGGCCTGGGGCGTGCTGATTGGCACGGGCGTGCGCGCATGTATGTGTGTCCCTCGTGAGAGGCAGAGAAGTGCACGGCCTGGGGCGTGCTAGTTGGCACGGGCGTGCATCATTTCAAGTGTTGTTCCTTGAGAGGCAGTAGCTTGCACGGCTCGGGGCGTGTCACCTTGCACGGGCGTGCTAACCAAGCATGGTTCCCACTCAACTTGTGCTTCTATTAATGTGAGAAAGTTAGGTGTTCCTTTAAGTTCTTCATAGCATTTGGCAAGGTCATGGAGCTCTTGTGTGATTTGTTCTTGAATGTATAAGGACATGGTTGCTCCATACTTCTTTGCACGGCTCCTTGTAATTGGTCCACTAGGAAGTGCTAATGGTTTGCCATTGTTGTGGTCCTTGTTCCCTTGAGCTTCATAGGTGGTTGGTGATAGTGGATCCATATCATCCCCCCCTTCTTTAAAAAGATTTGTCCTCAAATCTGCATCCATGTCAAAGGGAGACAAATCACTAACATTGAAAGTTGCAGAAACACCATACTCACCTGGCAAGTCTATTTTGTAGGCATTGTCATTGATGCACTCTAAGACTTGGAATGGACCATCTCCACGTGCATCTAGCTTACTCTTCCTTTGGTTGGGAAATCTTTCCTTGCGAAAGTGTACCCAAACCCAATCACCTGGCATAAGCACTAACTTCTTCCTGCCCTTGTTGGCTTTATTAGCATATTGCTTGTTCCTCTTTTCTATGTTGGCTTTAGCCTTCTCATGTAAAGACTTCACTAATTCTGCCTTTTTCTCACCATCTAGATTAGAAAGTTCATTCAAAGGTAAAGGAACAAGATCTAATACAGTTAGTGGATTAAAGCCATAAACAAGTTCAAATGGACTAAAACCGGAGGTAGAATGTATGCTACGATTATATGCAAACTCAATAAATGGCAAACAATCTTCCCAAGTTTTCAAGTTCTTACCCACAATGGCACGAAGTAATGTTCCTAAAGTTCTATTCACAACTTCAGTTTGTCCATCTGTTTGTGGATGACAAGTTGTAGAATAAAGTAGTTTAGTTCCAAGCTTACCCCACAAAACTCTCCAAAAGTGTGAAAGGAACTTTGCATCCCTATCAGAAACTATAGTTCTTGGTACCCCATGCA
Source organism: Jatropha curcas (assembly GCF_041381405.1). Taxonomy (NCBI): domain Eukaryota; kingdom Viridiplantae; phylum Streptophyta; class Magnoliopsida; order Malpighiales; family Euphorbiaceae; genus Jatropha; species Jatropha curcas. The sequence continues at coordinate 16,589,443 of NC_143153.1, forward strand.
ATCTTACCACTTCTTTAAAGAATAATTCAGCAACATTATTGGCATCATCAGTTTTATGACAAGGAATAAAATGAGCCATCTTGCTAAATCTATCAACAACAACAAATATGCTATCTGATACGGATCGGATCAAAGAATGAGATATAAGTTCGCCTCTATGGCACCCCACGTTTATAATGAAACGGAAACACCAATAATCGAGATTAAACGCTCTATGGCACCCCACGTTTATAATGAAACGGTAACACCAATAATCGAGCAAAGAACAAGATAAACGCCACAAACAAGTTGATAAGCTTACCTTAATTCTTGATGCAATTAGAGGAAGCAATCTCTCACTATCACTCTAAGCAAAGGAGTACAAGCAAAGCTTAAACAAATGAAGTTTTCAATGTCTCAAAAATCGTGTTCTTACATGGAATACAAGATATTTATACTAAAACAAGAAACTAGGGCTTAATGAAGCATAAAACACATAAAAACACGTTACTGTAGCGCGTCTCTGTAGAAAAGTCAAATTTACTGTAGCAAAGTCAAACTAATTGGCACGGTTCCTGTAGCGCTTCTGAGTTCCTGTAGCACTGTAGCGCTTCTGAGTTCCTGTAGCACGTTACTGTAGCAGCGTGCTTTCCTCCACTTAAAGAGCCACCAACAACATTAGAAGCTTAGGAATGCCTTCAAGTTCCTCACAACACTTGTTGAATGCAACATCATGCAGTTCTTGTGTTATTTGGGCTTGAACAAATAATGATATGGTTGCCCCATATCGCTTGGCACGGCTCCTTGTAATCGGTCCAATAGGAAGCACCAATGGATCTCCTTCGTCGTTCACCATGCCTCCTTGTGATCCAGCGACGAGTGATGATGGATCCGTATCACTATCTTTACCACGCTTAGTCCTAGGTAATCCAAGTACAAAGTCCATAGATATATCAATCCAAGGAGAACTAGGGACAGGTAAAGGCATGTATAATCCATGAGGCATAGACTTAGATTTAGCCTGTTTACAAATAATACAAGAGTTACAAACCCTCTCTACATCTTTAATCATGTGAGGCCAATAAAAGTGTTCATTTAACATATCATAAGTCTTATGTACCCCAAAGTGTCCCATCAATCCCCCACTATGAGTTTCAAGCACAAGCAATTCACGCATAGAACATTTAGGCACACAAAGTTTGTTGTTCTTAAACAAATACCCATCATGTCTATAGAACTTATCAAATGCTCCATGCTCACATGCTACATATATGTTGCCAAAGTCAGAATCATTCACATACAATTCTTTAACATACTCAAATCCAAGCAATTTAGAACTAAGAGTAGTAATTAGAGTATATCTTCTTGATAATGCATCTGCAACAACATTGTCTTTTCCATGCTTGTATTTAATCACATATGGAAATTGTTCAATAAATTCAACCCACTTACCATGTCTTTTATTGAGCTTACCTTGACCCTTCAAGTGTTTTAGGGCCTCATGGTCAGTATGGATGACAAACTCTTTAGGTAATAAGTAGTGTTGCCAAACATGTAAAGTTCTTATCAGGGCATAAAGCTCTTTGTCATAGGTTGAATGGTTGAGTTGTGCTCCATTCAACTTCTCACTAAAGTAGGCAATTGGCTTCTTTTCTTGCATTAGGACAGCCCCAATTCCCACTCCAGAAGCATCACACTCAATCTCAAAAGTATTCTCAAAATTAAGCAAAGAAAGTATAGGTGCAGAAGTTAACTTCCCTTTTAGTGTTTCGAATGCCCTTTGTTGTTCTTCTCCCCACTTGAACCCAACTTCCTTTTTGATAATTTCTGTTAGTGGTGCTGCAATTGAAGAGAAATCTCTAACAAATCTTCTATAGAAGCTTGCCAACCCATGAAAACTCCTAACTTCAGAAACTGATTTGGGAGTTGGCCATTCTTTGATAGCTTTAACTTTCTCCTCATCTACTTCAATACCCTGTGCACTCACAATAAAACCAAGAAATACAAGTCTATCTATACAAAATGTGCATTTGTTAAGTTTAGCATACAACTTTTCTGTCCTCAAAGTTTGTAACACCATCCTAACATGCTCAATATGATCATTAAGAGACTTGCTATAGATGAGTATATCATCAAAGTATACAACTACAAACTTTCCTAAGAAGGCACGCAATACATGGTTCATAAGCCTCATAAATGTGCTAGGTGCATTAGACAGTCCAAAAGGCATAACTAACCATTTATACAAACCATACTTAGTTTTAAAAGCAGTTTTCCATTCATCACCTGGTTGCATTCTAATTTGATGGTAACCACTCATTAAATCAATTTTAGTAAAGTAAGTTGCCCCATGCAATTCATCTAACATATCATCAAGTCTAGGGATAGGGTGTCTATACTTTACTGTAATTTTGTTGACTGCTCTACAATCAACACTCATGCGCCATGTTCCATCCTTTTTAGGTACTAGAAGCACGGGAACGGCACACGGGCTCATGCTTTCTCTCACCAAACCTTTCTCCATAAGTTCATCAACTTGCCTTTGCAACTCCTTCGTCTCCATTGGATTGCTTCTATAGGCAGGCCTATTTGGAATGGAGATCCAGGAATGAAGTCAATTTGATGTTCTATTCCTCTTAAAGGTGGAATACCACTAGGTAGTTCACTAGGAAAGACATCATCAAATTCCTGCAACATAGAAACAAACATAGAAGGAAAACCATTAAGGTTAGCATTAGTTTCAGCAAATAAAATTTCCTTGTACCTAAGAAGCAATATGGGCTTCTCCAAGGCAATGGCACATTTAACCTCTCTAGCTCTTGCATAAAAAGTCTGTTTCTTTTTCTCCTCTCTTTCTTTTTCTCTCATAATTGGGCCATTAATTTGTTTTGTTATTTTTGTGGCCTCTTTTCCCTCATCCTTACTCTTTTCTCTCTTTTGTTCTTTCAATCTCAAATTTTCACTCTCATGTTTTCTCAAGGCCGAAACCTCTCTTTCTCTCTCAACTATCTTTCTTTGATCTTCATATACCTCTTGAGGTGATAATGGTACAAGAACCACCTTTTTCCCCTTATGAATCAAAGAATATTGATTGTGGAAGCCATCATGAAGTGCTCGTCTATCATATTGCCATGGTCTTCCCAACAATAGATGTCCAGCTTGCATAGGTACTATATCACACAAAATTTCATCTTCATACCATCCAATAGAAAATGGCACAAGTACCTGTTTAGTCACTTTCACTTCCCCACAATCATTCAACCATTGCAACTTATAAGGTTTAGGATGCTTAAGACAAGTTAAGTTCAGTTTGTTTACCATGTTTACACTAGCAACATTAGTGCAACTACCCCCATCAATGATAAGAGTACACACTTTTCCACTAATCAAACATCTAGTGTGAAATATATTCTCACGTTGCTCAAGGCTTTCTTCCTTAACATGCATGTTCAAAGCACGTCTAGCAACCAAAGCTTCTCCATGTTCAGGAAGTATTAAATTTTCTGAATCATCATCATCATTATCATCAAGCAATGTAGGCATATCATCATAATCACTACATTCAGATTCAGAACTAACATTCCCATCATCTTTAATAATCATAACTCTTTTATTAGGACATTGAGATGCATAATGCCCTTTCCCCAAACATTTAAAGCATTTAATTTCTCTAGAAGGGGTTGTAGAGTTAGAAGTACCTTTGTTGCTTTTAAATGGAGTTTGGACAGCTTCTTTATCTTTTGAAGTTGAATCTGTCCTTTGAGAATTAGAACCTCTAAATTCCTTCTTCTCACCTTCTTTTAGGCCATTTAGATCCCCATGTGTTGTTGGAATACTTATTGGTGTTGGATTTCCCTTTTTTTTGTCTTTCAAGTTTCATGGCCATATCTACCATCTCCTCTAAGCTTTCATACCTATACATCTCTAAAGCATCAGCAATGTCTTTATTGAGACCCCCAAGGAATCGTGACATGGTGATTTGCTCCTCTTCCTCAATTTTGGCTCTAGCCATGCAAATCTCCATCTCCTTGTAGTATTCTTCAACACTTCTTCCTCCTTGCACCATCCTAGCTAATTTATTGTGTAAATCCCTAAAGTAATGAGTAGGGACAAATTTTTGGTGCATTAGCTCTTTCATGATCTCCCATGGTGGTACGGGTCGTAATCCCTTCCTTCTTCTTTTCAATAGCAATTGTTCCCACCAAAAAAACATAGCATAACCTTTGAATTCAACAGCAGCAAGATGGGATTTCTTTTCTTGAGAATAGTTATGGCATTCAAAAATTTGTTCTACTTTTCTCTCCCATTCAAGATATTCTTCAGCATTGTTATTGCCTTTGAATTCTGGAATCCTCATTTTAATTGATCCCAAGTCCCCATCAAGTTTATTAGGATTGGTTTCTTCTCTTTCTTCAACTTCACGGTCTTGAAATATGGTTTGTGGACGAGTTCTAGTTGTATTAGAGCTTTGTGAAGCTTTTATCTCTTGCAACTCCTCCCTCATGTCTTGGACAAGATTATTGAAGGTTCTAAACTGTCCTTGAATTGCTTCCATGAAGAGTTTTAATTGAGGATCTTTAATTGGAATTCCATCATTACCATCACCAGATTTGCCTGTACTTATGGTTAGTTTCCAAAAGAAAACACAAGAAGATTTGAATTAATGGTAAATCACTCCCTCACGTGTTTACACTCTTTAATCACTCCTTGCAATTCGTCCAATTGAACTTCAGAATCTTAGTTCAACCAATCAACTCAAAAGCACGTTTAGAATCAAGGATTAAAACTTAACAATGAAAAGCAAGCACAAATTCTAGAAAGAAGACTCAAAATGATATGGACAGTAGTACAAGAACATAAACAATGCACTACTTAAATGATCAATTAGAGTGTAGTGAACAAGCAAACACACCCTAACAGTGTAATAGAAGCAATAGAAAGCTCACACAAAAACAAAGAAACTAGAATTTAAAGACAATATTAGGATATGATGTATGAATTTAGCTTACTACTAAGTAAACCAAATATGGACCTAATTAATTCTACCCAAAACAAAGCAAGCAATCAAAGAAAAACAAAAGAAAACAATATTTTAATTAGGGTCAGAACCGTGCACGGGCATGCTAGATGGAGCACGGGCGTGCATATAAGGTCTTAGTCCAACAAGTGGGACTCAGAAAAGTGCACGGTTGTGCTTGGTTAGCACGCTCGTGCAAGGTGACAGGCCTCGAGCCGTGCAAGCTACTGCCTCTCAAGGAACAACACTTGAAATGATGCACGCCCGTGCCAACTAGCATGCCCCAGGCCGTGCACTTCTCTGCCTCTCGCGAGGGACACACATACATGCGCGCATGCCCGTGCCAGTCATCACGCCCCAGGCCGTGCACTTCTCTGCCTCTCGCGAGGAACACTCATACATGCGCGCACGCCCGTGCCAATCAGCACGCCCCAGGCCGTGCACTTCCCTGCCTCTCAAATATTAGTTAAGCTTATTTTGTGTTTTTGCAATGCTAATGGGTTGGGCCTCCAATATTTCGGCCACCCTTGAATAATTAGCCTTATTTTGATTAGATTTAGTCAATCTTTAGTGGATTTGGATTAGATCTCCAAATCCTTAAGTAGTTATGATTTTGTTAGTCAACTCCTTAGTTGGTTTAGATTTGCTAAATCCTACTCCTTAGCTAACTCTAAATCCTCTAAGGATCTAGACCTCTTAGATTAGTATAAATAGCTTGTTATTTTGTAAATTTTAACATGAATTAAAGAGAGTTTCTTCTTCAACTTCATGCTTAGGCGTGTTCATGTTTTTAGAGAGTGTGAGATTGCATTCTTCTAATTGCATCAAGAATCAAGGTAAACTTATCAATCTAATTGTGGCGTTTATCTTATTCTTTTCTCTATTATTGGTGTCTTTGCTTCTTTAAGCTTTGGGTGCCATAGAGAGGGGTTTAGTTTGATCTTGGATCTCTTCCAAAACTTGTCATTGAGTTCATGAAATTTATTTTCATTGGGTTCCGCGTCAGAAATGTTATGGGCCAATCTTCTATTCTAAATTCATAATTCATATACAAAAACAACAACTAAAACTCAAAACTGACCACAAATTCAGGAACAGCCAAACATTGAGAGCAATTACTGCATTGGCAAATTAATTGTTTAGCATTGGCCAAGAATGTGTCACAGCTCTTTATTAGAAGAGGTCCAATTTTCTCATCGTTTAATAAGCATGTCATACATAAATAATTTTCTAATTATGGATTTTGAAATTTAACTGTTTCTGTATTTACTAATAGTTTAAAAAGCATTTTGCTGTGCCTAAACTTCAAATTTTTTAGCGTATGAACCAATGGTCACAAAGGCTATCATCTTGTTTAGTTGTGGAGATCGTTTTTAATTTTCATTTTCTAGTTTTCTTTTCCTTTTCTTAAGAATGGAAAATTAGAAAATTGGAAATCATATTCATTTATCTTATTTTCCGCTTTTCCATTTTTCATTTTTCATTTTTTATTATTTTGTAATCATTTACAATATATGTATATGAATAGTTTGACAAAATAAAATCTACCACTATACAAAATTTTGAAAGGATATAAATATATATATATATATATATATATATATATATATATATATATATATATATATATATATATATCACCATATTGAAAAGCAAACAGGAAAAAGATAAAAAAAAAAAAAAGCAAATCCTTTATGTTTGATACCAGGACTGAAGGCATGACTAGTAAAACAGCCTCTTTATCAAGTAACATGTTTTGGCAAATTAAAATTAATTTACATAATTATATATAAACATAACTTGAAGAAAACTCCAAATAAAAAACAAGATGTTTTTCCTGGCATTTGAAACTTAAATTAAGTAATACAGCTATGCCATTAATGAGTGCCTTGTTTTCCACTCAAGAACCATTCTCAGTTTACCAGGAAATAAATCAAGAACAAGACTCACATAAATGTAGAAAATTTGGAAAACTAACATCTAGTTCTCCATGTAGTTCAACTAAATAACAAATTTTAATTTGCTTAGAAAAGTTTTGGAACAAAGACCTTGTTTTCCTTAGCAAAACAAGAGCTTTGTCTCTTAAAGATGATAATTTTCCAAAAGTAATTCCGGACTGTCATGCATAATCATATTGCATCCATGCTTTACTACTGAAGAAAGTCAGTTATCTCCAGGCCACCCTTTAAACAACAACTTGCATAAAACAACTACTACACGTTTACTGAATTTGTAGCTCCAAAATTTAAACATGCAAAAGGAGACTGCAACCATATCCATCAACTTCAAATAGGAGATAAAAGCTACAAACAATGTAACAATATCAACTACTACTCTTACCACATCCCAAAAGTTTACCAAAGTAACCTTAGCTTCTATTGCAAATAAAACATAAAAACTTAAAACAAAAGCTAATAGCATTGACTGTTAATACCATCAATTGATTAATTCATTCACTATTCAGAACGCAATGTTGAAAGAAAGAAAATGATACTCACATTCGCTTTTGCTTAAGAACCCTCATGGCTCGAGCTTTTATAGCCTCTTGAGCAGGTCCAGGTCGGGTTTTCTTAATCTGTTCCCTGTATCTAGTGAGCTCCGCATCAAGCTTTTTGATCTTATCTTCCACTGAGTCGCCCCTCTTATTAATCTGAGGAAAGGAATCTAAATTCAACTAAACAGTCCGTAAAACATCTTGTAAACCATATTCTTTTTCCCTAAGTAACAAGAAATTATCAAATTAAACATTTCAAGTATAGAAATTAAACATAAGGAAAAGAGAATGAACCCTATCAGAAGCGTCTTGAATAGAAGGAGGAGGTTCTTTATCTTTCTTAACGCCGAAGACTCTCCTCATATTCTTCTTCGATAGAGAGAAAGATCTGGCGATTAGAATTGAAGATTTCAAAGTGAGAGAGAGGTGATTTTCCGAACCAGAAACCTCCTTGTTTCTGTTCAAATACGGAGTAAACCAAATCTTACTTTCCTTGTACGTTCACGCTCCCAAGAAGCTTCCGAGAATCTGAAATTTTTGTTTTCCTCTCTACAAATCTTTTTTTTTTTCTTGGATCCGGTCGGTTCGTTTCAAAATCGAACCAAACAACCTAAAACCGATAAAATCGAAATACATATTATAATGAACTGATCCAACCGATTATAAAAAATGAACTGAGTTGAATGGAATCATATCGGTTTGGTTTATACAAACAACAGTTTCAATTGTTAAAACAATACATCAATATATAATTCAATAAACTATATATAGAGCTTTTACAAGTTTCCAAATAAATTAGTGATTTAGCTAAACCAATAGAAACTCACCTCACTAGGTATTAAACTACTTCTAATACGTATTAGTCTTTTTATAACATGCGTTGCATTTAACTATGCTTATTATATACTAATTTTTTGTAATTCATAATTTTTTTATCTATTAAAGTATAAGTTTTTATTTAGATTAAAATAAATACAAATGGTTAATTTGTATTACTTTATTTTTATATAATAAAGCGGTCTTAAAATAAAGTTCAACACAATCCCTGCTAGATCGAATTTTTGAGTCCTTAATTTATAAATATAGTTCTTAGAATTCTAATAGGTGCCCAAAAAGAAAATTAAGGTGTCCTCAACCCTAAATCAATATTTATATAGAACTATAACGAATAAATTTTTTCTGCTAGGTGATATGGATCCATTGGTGCTTCCTAGTGGGCTTGGATGTGTTCTTATCCCTTGTTGCTTGTTTTGGTCTAATTAATATGTAAGGGATATGGGCTCATAGTGTTTATTTAAGTTGTTTTGGGTTGGTTTTATGATGCATGCAATCTGCCCAATATTAAGTTGTCTATTTTGGGTTGGAAATCATTCTATTTTGTGTGTACTAGTTAGGCCCATGTGTTTTGGCCTTAGGGCAGCCTAGTTAGATGCTCTTCTTTAGGGTTATGTTTGTTTAAGGCATATAAATAGCCTCCTTAAGATGTAAAACGAGATTTTTGGCATAATTTGAATCAAAGACAGATTGTTCATGCTCTTGCATGTTCTTCTTAATTAGAGTGATTGTGAGAATTTGCTATCCTCTAATTGCATCAAGAATTAAGGTAAACTTATCAATTTGTTTGTGGCGTTTATCTTGTTCTTTGCTCGATTATTGGTGTTACCGTTTCATTATAAACGTGGGGTGCCATAGAGCGTTTTAATCTCGATTATTGGTGTTTCCGTTTCATTATAAACGTGGGGTGCCATAGAGGCGAACTTACATCTCATTCCTTTGATTCCCGATCCCGGTTCCTTATCATTTGGTATCAGAGCCAAATCAAAGTTTTGGGGTAAGTTCTGTTATCTTAGTTTAGGAATTTGAGTTTTCTAGTTGCTGGAATTTCTTTGATGTTATCTTAATACTTGTTTTCATTCTAGATCTAGATTTTTCTCTTTAGATCTTCTTGGATCTGGACTTTTTCTTTTAGATGTTCTTGGATCTGAGTTTTCTCTTTAGATCTTCTTATTGTTTGCTTGTTTATTAAAAAGAAAAAAAACACAATTGATTACGTTATTAAGAATTTATAAGTTATTAAATACCAAATCTGGAGATTTGTTTGTCTTCTTGAATCTTGTTGATAAAAAAAAAAAAAAAAAAAGAGAGGTAAGTCAAATCTTGGTAAAGTCATTACCTACTTAAGTTGAATTAGGAGACACAAAAATTGTTGGACAACCTACAAACTAAGTCAATATCTACCTAGATTGAAATTGAAAGACACAATTGCTGGACAACCTAAAGGCATTTTGACTTGATTTGGGAATTTATTGATAGTCCATCTTACATTCAATTGAAGGATATCATATTTTGACTTGATTTGGGATCTTATCTTGAGAAAACACAAAAATCATTGTTGGACAACCTAAATATTAATTCATTACCTACCTAAATTGAAATTGGGAGACACAAACCATCCACTTATACCTTGTTAAGCCCTTACCCTACCTAAATTGGGTCACATTTGTAGGTTAAGTGAGGATATAAGTCAAAAACGTGTGCTACAGTAACTTGCTACAGGAACTCAGAAGCAAACTTGCTACAGTACCTTTAAAAAAAAAAATTTTTTTTTGGGTTTTCTTTGTTTGCTTGCTTTGATTGGGTAGAATTAATTAGGTCCATATTTGGTTTGCTTTGTAGTAAACTAAATTCATACACTATATCCCTAAATTGTCTTTTAAATTCTAGTTTCTATTTCTTGTTTGTGTGCTATCTTTGCTTCATTTATATTGTTAGGGTGTATTTGCTTGTTCCAACACTCTAATTAATAATCAAGTAGTACATTGTTTTGTTCTTGTGCTACCATTCATTTCGTTTGAGTTTTCTTTCTAGAATTGTGCTTACGTTTCTTTTGTTAAGGCTTATTTTCCTTGTGTTCTAAACGTGCTTTGAGATTGATTGGTTGGCCTGAAATTCTTAAGTACAATTGGAGGATTTGCAGGGAGTGATTGAGGAATGTAAACACGTGAGGGAGTGCTTTATCACTAACTCAAATCTTTTTCGTGTTTTCTATTTTGAACACTAACCATGAGTGCAGGCACATTTGGAGATAATAGTGGGGAGGGAAGTCAAATGGAGGATTCCCAGTTGAAACTTGTAATGGAGTCAATCCTAGGACAGTTTAGAACTTTCAACAATTCCGTCCAAGATATGAGAAAGGAGTTGCAGGAGTTTAAAGCTGCCCAACGCTCTAATACAAGAAGAGCTCGACCTAGTGGTACACCAACTAGATTTCAAACTCATGAAGAGAAGAAGGTCGATAATCCTGATCGTTACTTTAAGGATTTGAATAATAAGTTAGGAAGGGTGCAAGAAAGGAAAAATGTGGATTACCTCAATAGGTATTCATTCATAAAGGATGGGTGGATGACCATTCCAAGATCATTTTCCTCAAAAGAAGTGGATGAAGACCAATATGGAAAGCAAAAGATGAGTTTTGAGGCTGTCAACAAAGAAAAGGAGTGCAAAAATAAAACGAGTGAAAATATATTGAGTGTAAATAAAAAGAAAGAGGGGGAAGAAAAGGAAAAACAAATTCAGCCTATATTTGTACCTTTGTGCAAAGAAGATTATTTCACCACTAATGATCTTAACCCATCCTTGCCAAGTGTGTTTGTTGATCTTTTGCAGGACTTTGAACATGTGGTTCCAGAAGAGATTGCCCAATCTTCATGTGAGGGTGAAAAGGTGGTTCTTGCACCATTGACACCTCAAGAAGTGAATATTGATCAGAAAAAGTTGCTTGAGAGAGAGAAAGAGGAGTTCACTGATGTCTTTCTTGAAGAGTTGCCTAGTGGATTGCCACCTTTGAGAGAGATAGAACATCAAATCGATTTCATCCTTGGCTCCACCATTCCAAATCAACCAGTCAATAGAAGCAATCCAATGAAGACAAAGGTGTTGCAAAGGCATATTCAGGTTGTAGCAAACAATGGAGTTCAATACGGTCTAAAAAGGAGAAGAAGAGTAAAGAAAAGGGCATGGATTCTAAGGAGAAGTGGACTGATCCTAGCAAGCAAAAGGATACCTCAACTTTTAACTAAGATTCGAGGACGAATCTTTTTGAGGAAAGGGGAAATGATATGGATCCATTGGTGCTTCCTAGTGGGCTTGGATGTGTTCTTATCCCTTGTTGCTTGTTTTGGTCTAATTAATATGTAAGGGATATGGGCTCATAGTGTTTATTTAAGTTGTTTTGGGTTGGTTTTATGATGCATGCAATCTGCCCAATATTAAGTTGTCTATTTTGGGTTGGAAATCATTCTATTTTGTGTGTACTAGTTAGGCCCATGTGTTTTGGCCTTAGGGCAGCCTAGTTAGATGCTCTTCTTTAGGGTTATGTTTGTTTAAGGCATATAAATAGCCTCCTTAAGATGTAAAACGAGATTTTTGGCATAATTTGAATCAAAGACAGATTGTTCATGCTCTTGCATGTTCTTCTTAATTAGAGTGATTGTGAGAATTTGCTATCCTCTAATTGCATCAAGAATTAAGGTAAACTTATCAATTTGTTTGTGGCGTTTATCTTGTTCTTTGCTCGATTATTGGTGTTACCGTTTCATTATAAACGTGGGGTGCCATAGAGCGTTTTAATCTCGATTATTGGTGTTTCCGTTTCATTATAAACGTGGGGTGCCATAGAGGCGAACTTACATCTCATTCCTTTGATTCCCGATCCCGGTTCCTTATCACTAGGTACAAGAAAATAAATGAGAAGCTGATCTGAATTGATAAAGATGATCATTTTGACTTACTTACCCAGTACATTAGAGAAAGAAATATATACAAATATACACAAATTCTTAAAATCTCCAAAAGTGTCCCAAAATAGAAATATATAATTATAGTTTTTTTCAAGTTTCCATATATTATTTTTTTTCAAGTCCAATAGATTTAGGATATTAAAGAAAAAATATCAAGAAAATTAAAAATGCTTAATCATCAAGACGCTATATATTTGTTATAAGGGATATATAAATCTCTTAAAATGATAGTAGTTATAAATTATTTAGTAATAAAAAAATAAAAAATAAAAAATTATTATTAATGAAACAACCCAAAATTTTTTTTTTAGAAATTTTTCATTTAAAAAATTTTAAATATTAATTCTAACCAATGACATTATAGGACATATTTAAAATACATAAATCAATACTTTGTGAATTTATGTAACAAGATTAAAGGTAAATACATGTTATGATACGGATCCATTGGTGCTTCTTAATGGGACAATTACATGGAGCCATGCCAATCGATATGGGGGCAGCCATATCCTTATTTGTTCAAGCCCAAATTACACAAGAGCTTCATGATGTGGGCTTGAACGTGTTCTTATTCTTTCTTGCTTGTTTTAGTCTAATTAATAAGGGATGTGGGCTTATAGTATTTATTTAAGTTGTTTTGGGTTGGTTTTATGATGCATGCAATCTGCCCAATATTAAGTTGTCTATTTTGGGTTGGAAATCATTCTATTTTGTGTGTACTAGTTAGGCCCATATGTTTTGGCCTTAGGGCAGCCTAGTTAGATGCTCTTCTTTAGGGTTATGTTTGTTTAAGGCATATAAATAGCCTCCTTAAGATGTAAAACGAGATTTTTGGCATAATTTGAATCAAAGGCAGAATTGCTCATGCTCTTGCATGTTCTTCTTAATTAGAGTGATTGTGAGAATTTGCTATCCTCTAATTGCATCAAGAATTAAGGTAAACTTATCAACTCGTTGTGGTGTTTATCTTGTTCTTTGCTCGATTATTGGTGTTACCGTTTCCTTATAAACGTGGGGTGCCATAGAGCGTTTTAATCTCGATTATTGGTGTTTCCGTTTCATTATAAACGTGGGGTGCCATAGAGGCGAACTTACATCTCATTCCTTTGATTCCCGATCCCGGTTCCTTATCATTTGGTATCAGAGCCAAATCAAAGTTTTGGGGTAAGTTCTGTTATCTTAGTTAGTAATTTGAGTTTTCTTGTTGTTGGATTCATTGTTGTTTATCTTCGTGTTACATTATCTCTTTAGATCTTGTTGGATCTAGACATTATCTCTTTAGATCTTGTTGGATCTAGACATTATCTCTTTAGATCTTGTTGGATCTAGACATTATCTCTTTAGATCTTGTTGGATCTAGACAATTTCTCTTTAGATTTTGTTGGATTTAGATAATTTCTCTTTAAATCTTCTTGAATCTAGTTTTCTTTTTGTATCTTCTTATTGTTTGCATCATTTTCTAGTTACCCTTTTGACTAATTCAAGATCTATCTTTGAATATTCTTGTTGTTTGCTTGTTTCTTGATTAAAAAAAAAAAAAAAAAAAGGTTATTGATAAAGAGAGATAAGTCAGAATTTGTTAAGGTCATTTACCTACCTAAAATTGAATTGGGAGACACAAAAATCATTGTTGGACAAAGTCATTACCTACCTAAAATTGAATTGGGAGACACAAAAGTCATTGTTGGACTAAGTCATTACCTACCTAAATTGAATTGGGAGACACAAACCATCCATTTATACCTTGTTAAGCCCTTACCCTACCTAAATTGGGTCACATTTGTAGGTTAAGTGAGGATATAAGTCAAAAACGTGTGCTACAGTAACTTGCTACAGGAACTCAGAAGCAAACTTGCTACAGTACCTTAAAACGTCTGCTACAGTAACTTGCTACAGGAACTCAGAAGCAAACTTGCTACAGTACCTTTAAAAAAAAAAAAATTTTTTTTTGGGTTTTCTTTGTTTGCTTGCTTTGATTGGGTAGAATTAATTAGGTCCATATTTGGTTTGCTTTGTAGTGAACTAAATTCATGCATTATATCCAGAAATTGTCTTTTAAATTCTAGTTTCTATTTCTTGTTTTTGTGCTATCTTTGCTTCATTTATATTGTTAGGGTGTATTTGCTTGTTCCAACACTCTAATTAATAATCAAGTAGTACATTGTTTTGTTCTTGTGCTACCATTCATTTCGTTTGAGTTTTCATTCTAGAATTGTGCTTACGTTTCTTTTGTTAAGGTTTATTTTCCTTGTGTTCTAAACTTGCTTTGAGATTGATTGGTTGGCCTGAAATTCTGAAGTACAATTGGAGGATTTGCATGGAGTGATTAAAGAGTGTAAACACGTGAGGGAGTGCTTTATCATTGACTCAAATGTTTTTGTGATTTCTATTTTGAACACTAACCATGAGTGCAGGCACATTTGGAGATAATAGTGGGGAGGGAAGTCAAATGGAGGATCCCCAGTTGAAACTTGTAATGGAGTCAATCCTAGGACAGTTTAGAACTTTCAACAATTCTGTCCAAGATATGAGAAAGGAGTTGCAGGAGTTTAACGCTGCCCAACGCTCTAATACAAGAAGAGCTCGACCTCGTGGTACACCAACTAGATTTCAAACTCATGAAGAGAAGAAGGTCGATAATCCTGATCGTTACTTTAAGGATTTGAATAATGAGTTAGGAAGGGTGCAGGGAAGGAAGAATGTGGATTACCTCAATAGATATTCATCCACAAAGGAAGAGCGGAAGACCATTCTAACACCAGTTTGGTCAAAGGAAGTATTTGTAAATCAATGTAAAAATGAAAGTATGAGATTTGAGGTTGTAAAGAAAGAAAAGGAGAGTGAAAATAAAATGAGTGAAAATACACAGAGTGCATTTAAAAAAGAAAGAGGGACAAGACAAAGAAAAGAATGTGAGTTTGATAGCTAGGACAAGTGAGGATAAACATGCTTTGTACAACAATCTGCCTATACTTGTACCTTTGTGCAAGGGAGCTTATTTGGCCACTAATGATCTTAACCCATCCTTGCCAAGTGTGTTTGTTGATCTTTTGCAGGACTTTGAACATGTGGTTCCAGAAGAGATTGCCCAATCTTCATGTGAGGGTGAAAAGGTGGTTCTTGCACCATTGACACCTCAAGAAGTGAATATTGATCAGAAAAAGTTGCTTGAGAGAGAGAAAGAGGAGTTCACTGATGTCTTTCTTGAAGAGTTGTCTAGTGGATTGCCACCTTTGAGAGGGATAGAACATCAAATCGATTTCATTTTTGGCTCCACCATTCCAAATCAACCAGTCAATAGAAGCAATCCAATGGAGATAAAGGAGTTGCAAAGGCATAATCAAGTTCTAGCAACCAATGGAGTACAATACAGTCTAAAAAGGAAAGGAAGATTAAAGAAAAAGACATGGATTCTAAGGAAAAGTGGTCTGATCCTAGCTAGCAAAAGGATACCTCAACTTTTAACTAAGATTCGAGGACGAATCTTTTTGAGGAAAGGGGGAATGATACGGATCCATTGGTGCTTCTTAATGGGACAATTACATGGAGCCATGCCAATCGATATGGGGGCAGCCATATCCTTATTTGTTCAAGCCCAAATTACACAAGAGCTTCATGATGTGGGCTTGAACGTGTTCTTATTCTTTCTTGCTTGTTTTAGTCTAATTAATAAGGGATGTGGGCTTATAGTATTTATTTAAGTTGTTTTGGGTTGGTTTTATGATGCATGCAATCTGCCCAATATTAAGTTGTCTATTTTGGGTTGAAAATCATTCTATTTTGTGTGTACTAGTTAGGCCCATATGTTTTGGCCTTAGGGCAGCCTAGTTAGATGCTCTTCTTTAGGGTTATGTTTGTTTAAGGCATATAAATTGATACGGATCCATTGGTGCTTCTTAATGGGACAATTACATGGAGCCATGCCAATCGATATGGTGGCAGCCATATCCTTATTTGTTCAAGCCCAAATTACACAAGAGCTTCATGATGTGGGCTTGAACGTGTTCTTATTCTTTCTTGCTTGTTTTAGTCTAATTAATAAGGGATGTGGGCTTATAGTATTTATTTAAGTTGTTTTGGGTTGGTTTTATGATGCATGCAATCTGCCCAATATTAAGTTGTCTATTTTGGGTTGGAAATCATTCTATTTTGTGTGTACTAGTTAGGCCCATATGTTTTGGCCTTAGGGCAGCCTAGTTAGATGCTCTTCTTTAGGGTTATGTTTGTTTAAGGCATATAAATAGCCTCCTTAAGATGTAAAACGAGATTTTTGGCATAATTTGAATCAAAGGCAGAATTGCTCATGCTCTTGCATGTTCTTCTTAATTAGAGTGATTGTGAGAATTTGCTATCCTCTAATTGCATCAAGAATTAAGGTAAACTTATCAACTCGTTGTGGTGTTTATCTTGTTCTTTGCTCGATTATTGGTGTTACCGTTTCCTTATAAACGTGGGGTGCCATAGAGCGTTTTAATCTCGATTATTGGTGTTTCCGTTTCATTATAAACGTGGGGTGCCATAGAGGCGAACTTACATCTCATTCCTTTGATTTCCGATCCCGGTTCCTTATCATAAATAGCCTCCTTAAGATGTAAAACGAGATTTTTGGCATAATTTGAATCAAAGGCAGAATTGCTCATGCTCTTGCATGTTCTTCTTAATTAGAGTGATTGTGAGAATTTGCTATCCTCTAATTGCTCTGATACCAAATGATAAGGAACCGGGATCGGCAATCAAAGGAATGAGATGTAAGTTCGCCTCTATGGCACCCCACGTTTATAATGAAACGGAAACACCAATAATCGAGCAAAGAACAAGATAAACGCCACAAATGAATTGATAAGTTTACCTTAATTCTTGATGCAATTAGAGGATAGCAAATTCTCATAATCACTCTAATTAAGAAGAACATGCAAGAGCATGAGCAATTCTGCCTTTGATTCAAATTATGCCAAAAATCTCGTTTTACATCTTAAGGAGGCTATTTATATGCCTTAAACAAACATAACCCTAAAGAAGAGCATCTAACTAGGCTGCCCTAAGGCCAAAACATATGGGCCTAACTAGTACACACAAAATAGAATGATTTTCAACCCAAAATAGACAACTTAATATTGGGCAGATTGCATGCATCATAAAACCAACCCAAAACAACTTAAATAAATACTATAAGCCCACATCCCTTATTAATTAGACTAAAACAAGCAAGAAAGAATAAGAACACGTTCAAGCCCACATCATGAAGCTCTTGTGTAATTTGGGCTTGAACAAATAAGGATATGGCTGCCCCCATATCGATTGGCATGGCTCCATGTAATTGTCCCATTAAGAAGCACCAATGGATCCGTATCATGTTATATTTGTTAAACCAAACCTTTAAACTATTTAAATTCATTAAAAATTCCTAAACCGAGAAGAAAACCAATTGAAAAAAATCGATAAGCCAATTGAAAACAAAACAAAATCTATGGTTTGGGCCAAACTGAACCTCAATCAAACCCAACCGACCTAT
Organism: Jatropha curcas; assembly: GCF_041381405.1. Classification (NCBI taxonomy): domain Eukaryota; kingdom Viridiplantae; phylum Streptophyta; class Magnoliopsida; order Malpighiales; family Euphorbiaceae; genus Jatropha; species Jatropha curcas. The sequence goes on from NC_143153.1 coordinate 16,607,244, forward strand.
GACCAATTAGAAAGCTCTAGAAACCCAAAATACCCATTTTTGTCCTATTTTTTTCTTCCCTTCCAGATTCCAGCGATAGCCCACTTTGCCCTTTCTCGTTTTTGCAATTTCTGGCCATCTGAGCTCAACTTTGGCTAATCGGACTTCTTTTGCGTCGCCATCGCTTCTCCAACCACCACCCTTTCCATTTCCATTCTGTCATAGTGTTGCCAACGAGAGAGAGAACTGCTACGATTTCCTCCTTTTCGATCGACACAGCTCGCCTTCCACGCTTCTATCTTTTCGATCGACACAGCTCGCCTTCCACGCTTCTATCTCATTTCCGGCAACACCAAACCTTAATTGGCCAACCCACCTCATCCCTAGCACCTCGTGAGCATCATTCCTCCATCTCTGTTCAACTGAAGTTAGCGATTAGCGAGGAAAAAAAAGGGTAGTGAACTGCAGTATCGAGTTCGTCATTGCCGGCTATAACTTAACCTCCATCAATGCATTTTATGGCTTGGTGAGCTCTATTTGATCCCTTTTCCTTCAATTATTTCACTTATTCAATAGTTCATTTGAGGAAAGGGTCGGTAGAATCATGAATGAGAAATGCTAGTTCCTGAAATACTATTCACACGACTAAAAGTTGGGAAAATCTGATTTTTGACTATTAATTGATACTATTAACAACATTTTACAAGGAAATGTGTAAGTTAGGGTGTTTATTGTAGATTCTATGAAAGAAATTAGAATGATTGTGATATGGCAGTAGCCACCTAGCTATTTGCTCAAAATTTCTGCCTTGATACGAGGCATTTGACATGATAAATTAAGTTTTTGTTGATAAATGAGTCAACTAGTGTTTATAGTATGGATTTTGATCGAGAAACCTTGATTTTCTTAGGTTAGTAGCAGCCAGTTTAGTTGATTTTTTGAACTAAAGCTATGATGTGAAGCAAATGAAGTTGTAAATTGAGTTCTTGATTGGAAATAGGTTAACCATCATATAATGTATGAGTTTAACCAAAAACACTTTAGGTTCCTTTGATAAAGTGGCAGCCCCTAGCTAGCGAAAATCACGGGTTTTTGCTTGAACCAAGCTTATGTTGATGGAGCGAATGTGCTCTTCATAATTTGTTGTGAGTGTAGAGGTACTAATGACAAAGTTTAATGAGTACTGAGAAATCTTTGGTAAAAAACAGCAACTATTTTCAATTATTTCTATAGATTATTGTTTGACATGGTAAAATTGAAGTTGTAAATTTAATTCTTGCTAGGAATTAGTTAGTTGGTGTGATCGATGATGTTAATATAGAAAAACTCTGATTTTTGCGGATTGGCAGCAATTACCTTGAGTTTTTGTATTGCTTTAGAATGATAAATATATGTAATTGAGCATACTTTCAAGATTCCATAATGGTTGATGTATAAATGCTTATTTATGATTAAGAGGTGATTAAAATGGGTTCGTTACCTATAATTTTGCTTGGCAAGGATGATGATTCACATATTATTAAGTTGTGTTCGGGATCTTAGTTATATAATGATAAAGAAAAGAAAAGAAAGTGTGAACTATAGTTGGTATATATATATATATAGATATGTGTGCGTGTGCGTGTGCATGCGTGGGTGCATGTGTGTATGCGTGGGTGCGTGCGCGTGCATATATATATATATATATATATATATATATATATATATATATATATATATATATATAGATACTTTAAACTAGTAGGATATGGAGGTTAGATAAATATTTATTTTCATTTATTTGTTATTTTATGTATTGGCTTAACCTTAGATAGCAAAGTTGAGGATATTTTTGTGTAAGTAGTAAATGACCAATGGTGATGCTTAAAGCTTAGTTCGTTAATAGCTAAAGTTTTGTATTGTGATTAAATATTTATACAATTACTTGGTATGGAGGGAGGGAAATTAATTTGTTTGATTGCCCGATGGATGGGCTGTGTGTATAATGGTTGATAGATATTTAATATTGATGATACTTAAGCAGGTAGTTAGTCCTATTTTTAGGGAGGTTCTGCCAAAATTTCAACAGTATCTGGATTTAGTATATTTAACAAAAGCATTTTTAGATTTAATCAAGATAATTCCTTATTCTTATTTGAAAGGAATTCTTTATTTTATTCTTTTGTCCCTTTCAATTTTATTTCTTATAGATTGTCCAAACTCGTCCTTTACTTTATGAATCAGAAACAAAACTAGAGTTCTTTTTCTCTCCTCTATTACTATAGCAGTAATAAGTAGTGGATTATCATTTACTTCATATATACATACATTACTATATAATGTTGCAATTTCCTACTTATTTAATTATTATTATTATTTTTTAGCATAAACATCCATTATTTTATACTTGGTTTATATATGTATATATTTAAATATTTACATAACAATGTTTGTTTATTTAATGTGCTTGCATTTAAATGTAATGTTTGATTAGATGTGTTTTGATGATGATATGCCTTGTTTGCGTAGAATTGGGATGAAGTGGGTCACCATGGGTTTGTAAGGGTGGTCTTCAATACCGTTGACCATGTATGGAGAGATCGGCGTCCCCGTGTGCATCTAATGATATATGATATAGAAAACCACAGGGTGGGCGTCTGTTGGTATGGAAAAGAGAGTATAAAAAAATGAGAGGGTTGGTCAAGTAAAGATTAGACCGGTCGGCCATGTATGGGGAATTGGTTCCCTGGTGCACACGTCATGAGAGGATTGACCATGTGTAAGGACGACTCATTGGGGGTTTCGGTGATGCCACAAACCAATTTCCACTTGTTTGATTATATGAAGGTGTACTTGTATGTGGGTGCTGATGTTATGCCATACGTTTGAATGGATGAGTATTCATTTTAGTATTTTATGAAGCATTTCGTATGAATCGTTGTGTTGTGTAATAGTTATTATTCATTATTAAACTTACATTTCTTTTGTTTAACTTTTTAGAAAGTATATTCTTTATTCTCTCGTAATTAAGCTCTGTTTCCTTCGCCGCAGAGCTAGAGAAAAAATTTTCTAATTCCAGTAATTATTTAAATTGTTAGCATTGTGTACAAGAACTTATTTATTTCTGTTTGATATTGAACTCCACAGTTGTAGGATTGTGAAAAGTCTTATTATAGGATTATAACAAATTGTAATTTTGTATGAATGTGATCATGTTAAGCGATAATTTTAGGTAGATGATTTACATATTTGTATGTACATGTACGAATCGGTTAGCCCATATTATAGATATTGTGTAATGAATTTGGCCCGAGTTATGAAATATTTGAAATGCTGGATTTGAGCCAGGATATAGTATTATCATAAGATTTGTTATATATGGGCTTACTATTCTTGTGATTCAATCTAATGTGACTAAGTTTAGTGGTTCAGGATTACTACGGACCTTATCAGCCTTATGCTTATTTGAACCTTAGTGCTGATCCGGCTCATGGTTTTGGATTGTGACAATTAACAAAAAAACTATTTTGAGAATCCCCTAACAAAAAAAGTTTCAATGTATATAGATACATAAATATATTAATAAAATATTATATATATTTTTAAAATTAAAATTTTTAATTGTTCGTCATTATATGCACATAAGTTTATTTTATTTAAAAATAAATTTTAAAAAAGTAAAAATTTTTAAAGTTTAAAAGTTTATTATGTATATTCTATTTGAAAGTTTATTTTTAGAAAATACAAATCAAACAATACAAATATGAAGAAAAAATATTAATAAAAGTTATGTACTTTTTTCTCTTCTTTATCTCTCTCCTAAATTAAATATTGTGTATATTCTATTTGAAATTTTTATTTTAAAAAAATACATCCAGTTAAATCATATAAATATAAAGAAAAAAGAATATTAATAAAAGGAAAATAATTTTTCTTTTTTATGTCTCTCATAAATAAAATAATTTAAATTATAATTAAAATAGAGTAAATATTTAAAAAATAAAATATAAACATTTTTAAATGTCTCATTATCATAAATATTTATTAAAAATTAAATTTTAAACAAATAAAGCTGAAAATTTTGAAATACTTAATTATCTATATGTATTTATTTAAAAAATAATTTTATAAATATATCAAATCTACCAATAAATGTAATTTTCTAATAGGCTATGACTAATTTTATATAAGAATATTTTAATTTTCATTAAGAGCATTATCGAAAATCTTATTATTTCTTCCTATTCTCACATTTATATAAAGTATAGATATTGTCGAAGTATCTAAAATTGTCTCGACCCAAAATCATGGGTCGCATCTCCCTGACCAAATCCACCCACATTAGGATTACTCGTTAATTATTGATCCAATCTGATGGATTTGCCTTCTGAAACAAGAAATTACGGTAGTTAATCACCTACTAAAAAAGGACCGTAGCATCCTGGCCTGGGGGAAAATAGAAAAATAAGTCCAATTTAGAAAATATTAATGAATCTTTTCTTTGGTTTTGTCTTGGGCACAAGGGAAAATCCATTATTCATTAAGGCACGGCCCGACATTAGGGCTCAAGTAAGTTTAAAACTCCCAATACTCGTAGTAAGCCGTGATCTTTCCTGATTGTATCATATGGACTCATGTCATTGGATCCTACCTCTTTGGCCGTGATCTTCTTATTGGTTTTGATGTCTATCACCATGCCCAGAATCTTCAAATCCTTCCCTCTGGTATTAAATACAAAAGACAGTTCAAACCTTACACCAACAGTCCAAACCAGTTCTCCATAGCTGCTGTTCCTCTTGACTTTGCTCATATAAAAGAATTGTTTACTCCCTGTTGGGCAACATCTCATCTCACCTTCAACCATCCTTCTCCTCTGTATAAAAATCCTGAGTTCTTTGTCTCTCTTCCTTTTAAACTGAATGAAGACATTAATCCTACTAAAGCTAGCCACCCTGGTATGTCTCCCTCTGACTTAGCTTTAGCTAGAGCTGAATGTCAAGAACTACTCCAACAAGGTCTCATTGAACCCACTCAATCTCCATGGGCATGTCAAGCATTCTATGTGAATAAACGCACAGAACAAATCCGAGGAAAAAAGAGACTTGTTATTGATTATAAACCATTAAATCATTTCCTTACAGATGACAAGTTTCCTATCCCCAAGATTTCCTCTCTCTTGGTCCATCTTCAGAATGCCAAGTTCTTTTCAAAGTTTGATCTCAAATCTGGTTTTTGGCAACTGGGCATTCGTCCTGCAGACAGATACAAGACTGCCTTCTGTATTCCTGATGCACAGTATCAATGGACTGTTATGTCATTTGGTCTTAAAACTGCTCCTTCAATCTTTCAACGGGCAATGATCAGAATCTTTGAACCTTTGCTCCACAGTTGCATCATTTACATTGATGATATTCTACTGTTCTCCGAAACTGCTAAGGCCCATGAAGACCTCCTGATCCAGTTTCATTCTCTAGTCCATTCATATGGAGTTATGCTCTCTGAGAAGAAGTCCATTATTGGCAAACATGAAATTGATTTCCTTGGGCTCCATATCAAAGATGGTCAATACCAACCAGGCCCACATCTGGCCCAAGAATTGGCCCATTTTCCAGACTCCAATCTGACCAAAGTCCAAGTCCAACAATTCCTTGGGTTCATCAATTACATTCGGGACTTCATTCCTAAAGCCTCCATCTACACCAAGCCCTTATCCTCCTTACTAAAAAAGGATCCTCCTCCTTGGACCTATTGATATGGATCCATTGGTGCTTCCTAGTGGGCTTGGATGTGTTCTTATCCCTTGTTGCTTGTTTTGGTCTAATTAATATGTAAGGGATATGGGCTCATAGTGTTTATTTAAGTTGTTTTGGGTTGGTTTTATGATGCATGCAATCTGCCCAATATCAAGTTGTTTGTTTTGGGCTGGAAATGACTTTATTTTGTGTTTTAGAGTTAAGCCCATGTGTTTTGGCCCTAGGGTAGCCTAGTTAGATGCTCTTCTTTAGGGTTATGTTTGTTTAAGGCATATAAATAGCCTCCTTAAGATGTAAAACGGGATTTTTGGCATAATTTGAATCAAAGGCAGAATTGCTCATGCTCTTGCATGTTCTTCTTAATTAGAGTGATTGTGAGAATTTGCTATCCTCTAATTGCATCAAGAATTAAGGTAAACTTATCAATTCATTTGTGGTGTTTATCTTGTTCTTTGCTCGATTATTGGTGTTACCGTTTCATTATAAACGTGGGGTGCCATAGAGCGTTTTAATCTCGATTATTGGTGTTTCCGTTTCATTATAAACGTGGGGTGCCATAGAGGCGAACTTACATCTCATTCCTTTGATTCCCGATCCCGGTTCCTTATCATTTGGTATCAGAGCCAAATCAAAGTTTTGGGGTAAGTTCTGTTATCTTAGTTTAGGAATTTGAGTTTTCTATTTGCTGGATTTCCTTTGATGTTATCTTAATACTTGCTTTCATTCTAGATCTGGATTTTTCTCTTTAGATCGTGTTGGATCTAGACATTTTCTCTTTAGATCTTGTTTAGACATTATCTCTTTAGATCTTGTTGGATCTAGACAATTTCTCTTTAGATTTTGTTGGATTTAGATAATTTCTATTTAAATCTTCTTGAATCTAGTTTTCTTTTGTATCTTCTTATTGTTTGCATCATTTTCTAGTTACCCTTTTGACTAATTCAAGATCTATCTTTGAATATTCTTGTTGTTTGCTTGTTTCTTGATTAAAAAAAAAAAAAAAGGTCATTGATAAAGAGAGATAAGTCAGAATTTGTTAAGGTCATTACCTACTTAAGTTGAATTGGGAGACACAAAAGTCATTGTTGGACTAAGTCATTACCTACCTAAATTGAATTGGGAGACACAAACCATCCATTTATACCTTGTTAAGCCCTTACCCTACCTAAATTGGGTCACATTTGTAGGTTAAGTGAGGATATAAGTCAAAAACGTGTGCTACAGTAACTTGCTACAGGAACTCAGAAGCAAACTTGCTACAGTACCTTAAAACGTCTGCTACAGTAACTTGCTACAGGAACTCAGAAGCAAACTTGCTACAGTACCTTTAAAAAAAAAAAATTTTTTTTTGGGTTTTCTTTGTTTGCTTGCTTTGATTGGGTAGAATTAATTAGGTCCATATTTGGTTTGCTTTGTAGTGAACTAAATTCATGCAATATATCCAGAAATTGTCTTTCAAATTCTAGTTTCTATTTCTTATTTTTGTGCTATCTTTGCTTCATTTATATTGTTAGGGTGTATTTGCTTGTTCCAACACTCTAATTAATAATCAAGTAGTACATTGTTTTGTTCTTGTGCTACCATTCATTTCGTTTGAGTTTTCATTCTAGAATTGTGCTTACGTTTCTTTTGTTAAGGTTTATTTTCCTTGTGTTCTAAACTTGCTTTGAGATTGATTGGTTGGCCTGAAATTCTGAAGTACAATTGGAGGATTTGCATGGAGTGATTAAAGAGTGTAAACACGTGAGGGAGTGCTTTATCACTGACTCAAATGTTTTTGTGATTTCTATTTTGAACACTAACCATGAGTGCAGGCACATTTGGAGATAATAGTGGGGAGGGAAGTCAAATGGAGGATCCCCAGTTGAAAATTGTAATGGAGTCAATCCTAGGACAGTTTAGAACTTTCAACAATTCTGTCCAAGATATGAGAAAGGAGTTGCAGGAGTTTAAAGCTGCCCAATGCTCTAATACAAGAAGAGTTCGACCTAGTGGTACACCAACTAGATTTCAAACTCATGAAGAGAAGAAGGTCGATAATCCTGATCGTTACTTTAAGGATTTGAACAATGAGTTAGGAAGGGTGCAGGGAAGGAAGAATGTAGATTACCTCAATAGATATTCATCCACAAAGGAAGAGCGGAAGACCATTCTAACACCAGTTTGGTCAAAGGAAGTATATGTAGATCAATGTAAAAATGAAAGTATGAGATTTGAGGTTGTAAAGAAAGAAAAGGAGAGTGAAAATAAAATGAGTGAAAATACACAGAGTGCATTTAAAAAGAAAGAGGGACAAGACAAAGAAAAGAATGTGAGTTTGATAGCTAGGACAAGTGAGGATAAACATGCTTTGTACAACAATCTGCCTATACTTGTACCTTTGTGCAAGGGAGCTTATTTGGCCACTAATGATCTTAACCCATCCTTGCCAAGTGTGTTTGTTGATCTTTTGCAGGACTTTGAACATGTGGTTCCAGAAGAGATTGCCCAATCTTCATGTGAGGGTGAAAAGGTGGTTCTTGCACCATTGACACCTCAAGAAGTGAATATTGATCAGAAAAAGTTGCTTGAGAGAGAGAAAGAGGAGTTCACTGATGTCTTTCTTGAAGAGTTGCCTAGTGGATTGCCACCTTTGAGAGGGATAGAACATCAAATCGATTTCATTCTTGGCTCCACCATTCCAAATCAACCAGTCAATAGAAGTAATCCAATGGAGACAAAGGTGTTGCAAAGGCATATTCAGGTTGTAGCAAACAATGGAGTTCAATATGGTCTAAAAAGGAGAAGAAGAGTAAAGAAAAGGGCATGGATTCTAAGGAGAAGTGGACTGATCCTAGCAAGCAAAAGGATACCTCAACTTTTAACTAAGATTCGAGGACGAATCTTTTTGAGGAAAGGGGGAATGATATGGATCCATTGGTGCTTCCTAGTGGGCTTGGATGTGTTCTTATCCCTTGTTGCTTGTTTTGGTCTAATTAATATGTAAGGGATATGGGCTCATAGTGTTTATTTAAGTTGTTTTGGGTTGGTTTTATGATGCATGCAATCTGCCCAATATCAAGTTGTTTGTTTTGGGCTGGAAATGACTTTATTTTGTGTTTTAGAGTTAAGCCCATGTGTTTTGGCCCTAGGGTAGCCTAGTTAGATGCTCTTCTTTAGGGTTATGTTTGTTTTAAGGCATATAAATAGCCTCCTTAAGATGTAAAACGGGATTTTTGGCATAATTTGAATCAAAGGCAGAATTGTTCATGCTCTTGCATGTTCTTCTTAATTAGAGTGATTGTGAGAATTTGCTATCCTCTAATTGCATCAAGAATTAAGGTAAACTTATCAATTCATTTGTGGCGTTTATCTTGTTCTTTGCTCGATTATTGGTGTTACCGTTTCATTATAAACGTGGGGTGCCATAGAGCGTTTTAATCTCGATTATTGGTGTTTCCGTTTCATTATAAACGTGGGGTGCCATAGAGGCGAACTTACATCTCATTCCTTTGATTCCCGATCCCGGTTCCGCGTCACCTATGAACATACCAAAAGTCCCAACACTTAAGCAGTTAGCCCAAAAGACTCCCTCTCTCACTATTCCTTCTGATGAGGCCCAGCTCATTTTACAAACTGATGCTAGTGATTTAGAATGGGGTGCTATTCTTCTTCAACGCAAAAATGGTAAAGAATCTCTCTGTAAATATGCTTCTGGAAAATTTAAAGATGCTGAGCTTCACTATCATTCCAATTACAAAGAAATCCTTGCAGTCAAATATGGAATTCAAAAATGTGAGTTCTTTCTGGCTTCCCGCCATTTTATTGTTCGCCTCGACAATTCCTCTTTTCCTAAGATCCTTGATTTCAAAGGCAAAAATCTTCCTGATAAACAGTTGCTCAGGTTAAAAGAATGGTTTTCCCGCTATGACTTTGAAGTACAGCACATCAAAGGCAAAACCAACCTTATCCCTAACTTCTTGTCACGAGTTTCTAAACCTGTCACTCCTGTCTCCTCCATTATTAAGATCACTTATCCTTTTGTTGGCATGGCCTACCTGTTAAAAGATACACCTCACCCTCAAATGCCACAAGGCCTCTCATCTCAAGAACGTGACATGTGGATTTACAGAAAAATAATTGAGCTCTATCCTCAAGTACTTCCACATCCCAATGATTTCACTGCTCCTTTTCCTTGGAGACTGTTCCCCACAGTCAATGAGTCTTTTCCGCACACTGATAATGAGTTCTGATACCTTTGGTGTCTTACCACCCTTTATCATCTTCCTGTAGAAATTCCACTTCTCCAAACTCTTTGGTTTCTGCACAGGGAAGAAAACCATCGTCATCCTGCTTGGCAGTTCTTCCAGCTCTTTGAAAACATTTCCTCATGGCAACATAAACTCAAAGCTTGGATTCACCAAAACAATCTGTTCACTCATCCTGATTTTAATAAAGCTAAAAAAATATATGGCCATCCTGTTTTTAAGAAGACAGTATGACTCATCTGGCACCATTGTCACCACTGTGACCCATTGGAAGAATCTCCCTTGTCGTTTTGAAGAATCCTCTTTGACCATTAAACATGCACTGTTACTTCATGGAAATGCCTTAAATAATTCCACAAATATATTTATTCCCATGATTAGCATGCACAGGCGAGACACAGACCAGCGCAGAATGTTTTCCTATGCAGACTTTGCACCTGGACCATCTTCTGAACCTGGACCATCAACTGGACCACCTGGCCCGCTTGGCTCAGAGTTCCAAGATTCTCAGTCACCTGACACTCCAATGACATCTCAACAGATTGAAGCACTCCTTCCAAGAAGATCAGCACGACTCCAACAACGTCCCTCTCAACCTGGCCCCTCCAGTCATAATGACTCTGATTATGACCCTGAAGACGATCATAACACGTGGATTGCTGGTAATCTCAAATGAGCACGCTGGACCTATGATCACACCCCTTCTGATGACTCAGATGAAGACTATTCTGAACATGAACCTATCAAGAAAAGTCCCTGGGTCTAAAAGTGGATGGTGATGCGTCCCATCCTTGTCTCCTTTTACTTTTGTAATAATGGTGATGTATTTGTCTTGTTGTAATAATGGTGTGTTGTCATTTCCCTTTTGTCTTGTTGTAATAAGTGTGTCGTGGGACCCTCCCACATTATTATGTCTAGGATAAGATTCCTTTGCATTATTATGTTAGAAGATAAGATTGCCACGTGGCTTGTCACGATTGGCTCTCTAGATTGCTTAAGATAAGGTTAGATAAGAATGCCACATGGGATTTTCTCATTGGCTCTTTAGATTACTTAGGATAAGGCTCTTTGCCTATAAATATGTAAGCTCTCTTCCTTGTAAGGATAAGAAAAACTGATAAGAAAACTTTCATAAATATAATCTAGTGTGTTTTCTCTCTATGGCTTTCTAAATCTTCTCCTTTCTCCTTTCTGAAAATAGTTGCTGTGCTAAGTAGTTTTCTCCATTAATGCAAAGATCCTAGTCTCCGATCTGTACCCCCTGTATGCTATTCTGGTTCAGTATTCTAAAGACCTTGAAAGGCCTATTGAAGCCGTGGAAGGCGTGTTGAGGCTATTCGGTTGCGAACTGCTGAACGGAATACCATGCTGGGTGGACAGCTCTCGAACCCTGGTATTAGAGCCTAATGTCTGAAAACCACTTTGCTACAGTGACTATTTGTAACATCCCTTCCCGGTCCACCCGTAAACCCGAATAAACTGAGTCGAGATGCTACAAACTGGTTCACTTATATCCTGTCATGCTGAACTCATAATGTATATTGAATATAATAGCATGCTGATGTGTTGTTTACAATAATAATGTAATTTATATTTACAAGACATGATACTAGTTTCAAAATGGAATGGGCCCAACTGTGTGCCCTGTACATGCCATAAAAAGGATAGACAAAAGATACACATTAAAATGAGTAGCTACCCTGAAGGCCGAGTCTTCTACAGATGAACTGCAGCAGTTGTAAACTGACTCTCTATGGTCCAGTCTCAAAACCTGCGAGTTAAACAGGTAACTCGCTGAGCAAATAAAGCTCAGTGGATATCTCAACATAAAAAGAAACAAGTAAGCACATACATGTGTAGAAAGAACCATGTAAACACATATGGCACATATAAGCACACATGTCATGATACCTTCATTATACCTTGATGATCTTTCTTACTGTTTATAATACTGTATGATTCATGCAATGTTATGTCAAGATGTTTGTATGGCTCCATAAGGTTATAGTGAAACCGAAGTGATAAGAAAAACTGGATGAATACTGTATGCTTGGCTGCTATGGCCTATATATAATCATATCCACTCAACGGCCTGTAGCCGGAGTATCGAACTGTATGGGATGCAGATCTGCTATCCTATGTCGCGACATAGCCTTATCGACATGGTTTCTACCTAACCTCAATGGAGCATAAGGTTGGTATGTCAATAGTATAATACAACATCATATTAATAGTTCATAACTTCATAAATCATAATGTTTATTTGATTTCACATCATTTGCATGCTTGCATGTTGTTTTGATACATGTTCTAATGTTGTCTTTTTGTTTTAAAATGATTGGAGGCATACAATTTGAGCAAAGGAATCCAATTGCATAAAAAATGAAGTCCAAAAGTGCATGAAAACACAAGTCGCGAGTGATATGGATCCATTGGTGCCTCCTAATGGATTCTAGTGGACTTTGCTTGGATGTGGTCTTATCCCTTATTGCTTGTTTTGGTCTAATTAATATGTAAGGGATATGGGCCCATAGTGTTTATTTAAGTTGTTTTGGGTTGATTTTATGATGCATGCAATCTGCCCAATATTAAGTTGTCTATTTTGGGCTAGAAATGATTCTATTTTGTGTGTACTAGTTAGGCCCATGTGTTTTGGCCTTAGGGCAGCCTAGTTAGATACTCTTCTTTAGGGTTATGTTTGTTTGGGGCTTATATATAGCCTCCTTAAGATGTAAAACGGGATTTTTAGCCAACCATTGAATTGAAATCAAAACAAAACGTTTTCTTCTTGTTCTTTCAAGAACAGATTGTGTTCTTCATAGAACCAAAATATCCTTAGTAGTTAAGCTTGTGAGTTCTACAAGATTAATTGCAACAAGAATTTCAGAGTTGTTTTCAAGAGTACTTGAAGGTAAGTTTCTGATTCTTGTTCTAAATTCCTTGCTTTCTCTCTTCAAGAGTACTTGGGGGTTATAGGGATTGTCGGGTACTTCCGTGATTGCATGCTTTCCGCTAGATCTTCCTTGTTGATTTGCAAGAGTACTTGTTAATTGGCTAGGGTCGTATTATCTGGTATCAGAGCACTGTGGTTGTGGATTTCAATCTATCCTAGGGTTAGGGACTTAAAAAAAAAAAAAAATCTTTAAATATTGTTCGATCTAGACATTATCTCTTTAGATCTTGTTGGGTCTAGACAATTTCTCATTAGATCTTCTTGGATCTAGAATTTTCTTGTTAAATCTTCTTGAATCTAGTTTTATCTTTGTATCTTCTTATTGTTTGCATCATTTTCTAGTTACCCTTTTGACTAATTCAAGATCTATCTTTGAACATTCTTGTTGTTTGCTTATTTCTTGATAAAAAAAAAAAATCTGGATTTGAATTGGTTGTTAAAGTCATTACCTACCTAAAATTGAATTGGGAGACACAAAAGTCATTGTTGGACTAAGTCATTACCTACCTAAATTGAATTGGGAGACACAAACCCTCCACTTATACCTTGTTAAGCTCTTACCCTACCTAAATTGGGTCACATTTGTAGGTTAAGTGAGGATATAAATCAAAAACGTCTGCTACAGTAACTTGCTACAGGAACTCAGAAGCAAACTTGCTACAGTACCTTTAAAAAAAAATTTTTTTTTTTTTTGAGTTTTCTTTGTTTGCTTGCTTTGATTGGGTAGAATTAATTAGGTCCATATTTGGTTTGCTTTGTAGCGAACTAAATTCATACGCTATATCCCTAAATCGTCTTTTAAATTCTAGTTTCAATTTCTTGTTTGTGTGCTATCTTTGCTTCATTTAACATTGCTAAAGTGTTATTTGCTTGTTCCTGCACTTTAGTTTATTGATTTCTAGCAATACACCTTTCTTATTCTTGTATTGCCATTCAAACATTGTGATTTCTTGATAGAGTTTGTGCATTACTTAATTATATTCTTTGTTTTTCCTAACTTTCTCTTGACTTTTGTATCAACTTTGGGATTCTGAAGTGCAATTATTCAAGTGGAAAGAGTGATAAAAGGCTGGAGTGAAACCCACATATTGTAAAAAAGCCAAATAAAGAGAGAAACACGTGAGGGAGTGATAAACTAACCATTTCCTTTAGTTTTGTGTTTGTATTCTATTTCAGGATGTCTGATTCATCTAGAGATAAGAATGACAGCCCTCTTAAAATTGAAGATCCAAATCTACAAGCCTTTCTAGATGCTCTCTCTGGAGAGATGGGACGAATCACTAGGTTTATGGAGAGCTTTAATGACAGATTAGAGCTTCAAGAACAACAGACGGAAAGACATGACCACAATGCCACAAGGAGGGGTACAACAAGAGCTTGTCCTAGTACTACACCAATTAGATTTCAAACTCCTGAAGATGAGGAGGATGATAATCCTGATCATTACTTTAGGGATTTGAACAATAAGTTAGGAAGGGTGCAAGGAAGGAAAAGTGTGGATTACCTCAATAGGTATTCAATCACAAAGGATGAGCGGAAGACCATTCTAACACCAGTTTGGTCAAAGGAAGTATATGTAGATCAATGTAAAAATGAAACCATGAGATTTGATGTTATAAAGCAAGAAAAGGAGATTCAAAATAAAATTAGTGAAAATAAACAGAGTGCAAAAAAAGAGAAAGAGGAAAAAGAAAAAGAAAAGAATGTGAGTTTGATAGCTAGGGCATGTGAGGATACACATGCTTTGTACCACAATCAGCCTATACTTGTACCTTTGTGCAAGGGAGCTTATTTGGCCACTAATGATCTTAACCCATCCTTGCCAAGTGTGTTTGTTGATCTTTTGCAGGACTTTGAACATGCATTTCCAGAAGAGATTGCCCAATCTTCATTTGACGGTAAAGAGGTGGTTCTTGCACCATTGACACCTCAAGAAGTGAATAGTGATCAGAAAAAGTTGTTTGAGAGAGAGAAAGAGGAGTTCACTAATGACTTTCCTGAAGAGTTGCCTAGTGGATTGCCACCTTTGAGAGGGATAGATCATCAAATCGACTTCATTCTTGGCTCCAACATTCCAAATCGACCAGCCAATAGAAGCAATCCAATGGAGACAAAGGAGTTGCAAAGGCATATTCAGGTTGCAGCAACCAATGGAGTTCAATACGATCTAAAAAGGAGAAGAAGAGTAAAGAAAAGGGCATGGATTCTAAGGAAAAGTGGACTGATCCTCGCAAGCAAAAGGATACCTCAACTTTTAACTAAGATTCGAGGACGAATCTTTTTGAGGAAAGGGGGAATGATATGGATCCATTGGTGCCTCCTAATGGATTCTAGTGGACTTTGCTTGGATGTGGTCTTATCCCTTATTGCTTGTTTTGGTCTAATTAATATGTAAGGGATATGGGCCCATAGTGTTTATTTAAGTTGTTTTGGGTTGATTTTATGATGCATGCAATCTGCCCAATATTAAGTTGTCTATTTTGGGCTAGAAATGATTCTATTTTGTGTGTACTAGTTAGGCCCATGTGTTTTGGCCTTAGGGCAGCCTAGTTAGATACTCTTCTTTAGGGTTATGTTTGTTTGGGGCTTATATATAGCCTCCTTAAGATGTAAAACGGGATTTTTAGCCAACCATTGAATTGAAATCAAAACAAAACGTTTTCTTCTTGTTCTTTCAAGAACAGATTGTGTTCTTCATAGAACCAAAATATCCTTAGTAGTTAAGCTTGTGAGTTCTACAAGATTAATTGCACCAAGAATTTCAGAGTTGTTTTCAAGAGTACTTGAAGGTAAGTTTCTGATTCTTGTTCTAAATTCCTTGCTTTCTCTCTTCAAGAGTACTTGGGGGTTATAGGGATTGTCGGGTACTTCCGTGATTGCATGCTTTCCGCTAGATCTTCCTTGTTGATTTGCAAGAGTACTTGTTAATTGGCTAGGGTCGTATTAGCGAGCGCGCCTTGCAAAGTCGCGAGCGTGCAAAGCACACCTGAAGGTCAGTGAGTTTCCAGGTGAAAGTTGCGAGCGCGCAGTGTAAAGTCGCGAGCGCGAGAAGTGCAAAATGAGAGTCAGTGTGTTTTCGGGCACAAGTCGCGAGCGCGCAGTGCAAAGTTCGCAAGCGCGAGAAGTGCAAAATGAGAGTCAGTGTGTTTTCGGGCACAAGTCGTGAGCACGCAGTGCAAAGTCGCGAGCGCGAGAAGTGCAAAATGAGAGTCAGTGTGTTTTCGGGCACAAGTCGGGAGCTCGTCATGCAATTCGCGCGCGCGCGTCGCGTTTCCCAGCCTGCGCAGTCTGTACTCTTTTGGTCATATCTCTCAATATACAACTCCGATTTGGATCATTAACACATAGAGGAACAAATAACTCTTCTATGACACTTCCTAATTCCATCATTAAATAGGGTCAAAATCAAGGTGAAGTCACTGGTTCTTTTCCAGCAAAACCTGTTTCAGCATAAACTCAATATTGCCTTCATATATTCAATTCCTCCCCTGTTTTCTCACCATTTCCAGTCCTCCCACTCAACATGAAGCAATAGATTGTCTCATTATCAACACACCACACAAATTCTCATGCAAAGAAAATGGTAAATGAAAAGAGATATCAAACCTCCACTCCAAAAAGCTTGAGCTCTTCTTTACCTTCCTTTTTCTACAATCTTTGAACTCTCTGATATGGATCCATTGGTGCTTCCTAGTGGGCTTGGATGTGTTCTTATCCCTTGTTGCTTGTTTTGGTCTAATTAATATGTAAGGGATATGGGCTCATAGTGTTTATTTAAGTTGTTTTGGGTTGGTTTTATGATGCATGCAATCTGCCCAATATCAAGTTGTTTGTTTTGGGCTAGAAATGACTTTATTTTGTGTTTTAGAGTTAAGCCCATGTGTTTTGGCCCTAGGGCAGCCTAGTTAGATGCTCTTCTTTAGGGTTATGTTTGTTTAAGGCATATAAATAGCCTCCTTAAGATGTAAAACGGGATTTTTTTGGCATAAATTGAATCTAAGGCAGAATTGTTCATGCTCTTGCATGTTCTTCTTAATTAGAGTGATTGTGAGAATTTGCTATCCTCTAATTGCATCAGGAATTAAGGTAAACTTATCAACTCGTTTGTGGCGTTTATCTTGTTCTTTGCTCGATTATTGGTGTTACCGTTTCCTTATAAACGTGGGGTGCCATAGAGCGTTTTAATCTCGATTATTGGTGTTTCCATTTCATTATAAACGTGGGGTGCCATAGAGGCGAACTTACATCTCATTCCTTTGATTCCCGATCCCGGTTCCTTATCACTCTCTTCTCCTATACACATCAGAATTCTTATAACTTATCTACAATATAGCTCAATTAGAGGTTGAATAATATAAAGCTTCAAGAAATTCTACTTACTTGGAGAAAATTGAGGTTGCCTTAACTACCATGAAAATGAATGGAGAAAGGAAGGAGATGAAGAAGATGAAGATAAAGATGAAAATGGGAAAGTGAAAATGATTATCACGGGTAGGCCATCAAAATATCAAGAAAAATGATGTGAAACTTACTAAATGGTACCTCAAGTGGCAAAAGGCTATAACTTAATACCCAAGCTTGATCTTTTAATGCAAATAAATCCTAACCCTTATACTTTGATCTTTTTCTCTCAATCAAGTAAGTCCACTTATAAACCCATTCTACCCCAACCGGGTTTGGTTCAACTCGACTCGACTCGGTAGGATGTCACACTATTGGAAGAAGGAGATCTATAGTACCCATGGAAACAGTAACCAACAATCCTATTGTTCAAACCTCATCTTTACAACTCCCTCCTACATGTAAACAGTACCTTACTGATAAAATAGATAACCTAGTCGAAATCTCCCATATCCCTGAGTCCGCTCAGATCCAAAATTCCCTTGTACCTATCCTCAACCCTTATGCTGTGTTTAAACGTAGTCCATCCCTATCTCGTCACCTCCGTCAAATTATTAGCCGTCCCTCTGTTAATATAAAAGAATATGTTCAGTCCTCTTCTCTTTCTCAGTGTGTTTTGTCATCTACCCCTGCAGAACAGTATGTTACTTTAGAGATTCCTGAACAGTTCATCTCTCAATGGAAAAAGCAAAAATATACTCACCTCCACTTTGGAACCATCCGTCTTGTCCTGTCCTATCATGGCCGACAAGGCTTACCTGTCACTGCTCGCCTATCTCTTCTAGACACTCGTTATCTTCAATATGAGCATGCTGTTATTGGTACTATTGCTACTACCCTCAACGCTGGTAGCGTAGTCCTCACTTTTTCCCCCAACTTTAACATGTCTCTTGAAGATCCACACCTAAGTACTGCCCTGAAGGTTCAAGTTCAAATTACAGGTGCAGATAGAGTTCCAGAAACCATCTCTGCCACTTTACACCACCAAATTGTCTATAGACTTCAAGATCATGCCATTAACCTGCAGACACCTGGCATCTCCCACAGTGATGCTTTGTACATCTTTGCTGATGGTGGTCCCACTCCCACTATTGTCCAAACTCCTAGGCAACTGCCTCGCGAAGAGCTTGAAAAGCTCATCCCCTCTGCTTGGATTACCAACTATGAAAAGCTTCATCAGCTCCCTCAACCTGTTCAACAACAGGATCCTATCTTTGTCTGCCAACTGGATAAATCCGTTCGGATTTCATTTCTCCCATCCAGTTCTGAATCTAGACACTCTGTCTCCATGATTCAACCAGTCAAGAGTAAACCACTCAAACATGCTCCCATCCATAGTTTTGCCCATACTGGTAAACAGATCTATGCTGCTAAGAATAATGGTCACTTCCTTTGGGATGCTGATCCCCACATGTGTGACCCTGACTGTCCTTGCAAGTATGGAGATGATGGTTGGCTTGAAGATGCCGAAGTTACCATCACCAAGATTGAATCTCAGCCTCTTCTCCGGAAGACTCATTCTTGCAATCCTTCAGCTAAGCAGCATCCTCTTAATGATGATGATGATGCTCCTCCTCCATGGATTGGCCTTCCTAAAGCCAAAAATAAACCCATGACTGAAGATCACTATCTCAAACGCTGTTTTGAGATTCTTGCAGAAGAAGGACTCCTCAAATGTCCTCCACCTCCTACTATTTGTTCTTGCTCCTTGGAAGCATATCAGACTCCTTCTGCTCCAGCACCTCCCTTGTCTTGTTGCATGCTGCAACCCGAAGACTTTCCTCCTCTGGAAACAATCCGTGATTCCACGTCAAGAGTCACAGCCAGTCCTTATGTCCGACAAACTGTTGTTCAGTCCACTGGCAACCTCCAGCCTATTTCCCCTTCAGAAGAAGTTCTCAATTGGCAGACTTCTAATGCTGTGATACGGATCCACTACCACCAACCACCTATGGAGCTCAAGGAAACAAGGACCACAACAATGGCAATCCATTAGCACTTCCTAATGGACCAATTACAAGGAGCCGTGCAAAGAAGTATGGAGCAACCATGTCCTTATATATTCAAGAACAAATCACACAAGAGCTCCATGACCTTGCTTTCAACAAGTGCTATGAAGAACTTGAAGGAACACCTAAGTTTCTCACATTAATAGAAGCACAAGTTGAGTGGGAACCATGTTTGGATAGCACGCCCATGCAAGGTGGCACACCCCAGGCCATGCAAGCTCACTGCATCTCCTTTGCGCTTCTCGCGCTCGCGCAGTGAAGGTTCGCGCTCGCGAGTGTCGCTCGCGCTCGTGCATGTTGGAATCGCGCTCGCGATTTGCGCTGCCTAACTCTCTGCCTCTCCTTTGCGCTTCCCGCGCTCGCGCAGTGAAGGTTCGCGCTCGCGAAGTGTCGCTCGCGCTCGCGCATGTTGGAATCGCGCTCGCGACTTGCGCTGCCTAACTCTCTGCCTCTCCTTTGTGCTTCTCGAGCTCGCGCACGGTAGAATCGCGCTCGCGAGGTGTGGTCGCGCTCGCGTATGTGAAGCTCGCGCTCGCGAAGGAAGCTAGTTAGCTTATTTTGTGTTTTTTTTGCTTTGTTAATGGGTTGGGCCTCCAATATTTCGGCCACCCTTGATTAATTAGCCTTATTTTGTTTAGATTTAGTCAATCTTTAGTAGATTTGGAATAGATATCCAAATCCTTAAGTTGTTATGATTTTGTTAGTCAACTCCTTAGTTGGTTTAGATTTGCTAAATCCTACTCCTTAGCTAACTCTAAATCCTCTAAGGATCTGGACCTCTTAGATTAAGTATAAATAGCTTGTTATTTTGTAATTTTCAACAATCAACAATTAATGAATTAAAGACTATTTCTTCATGCTTAGGCGTGTTCATGTTTTTAGAGAGTGTGAGATTGCATTCTTCTAATTGCATCAAGAATCAAGGTAAACTTATCAACTCTTTGTGGCGTTTATCTTATTCTTTTACTCTATTATTGGTGTTCTTGCTTCTTTAAGCTTTGGGTGCCATAGAGGGGAATTTATTCTAGATCTTTGATCTATTCCAAAACTTGTCATTGAGTTCATGAAATTTATTTTCATTGGGTTCCGCGTCAGTTTGGTATCAGAGCCAAAGATTAAGGTAAATTCTTATTTATCTTAGCTCTAGGATCTGTGTTTATTTGTTTTTCTTATTCTTATTGTTCTTGTGTTTGTTTTCTTCTTCATCTTATTCTTTTATGTTTGTTTTCTTGTTTGATCGTTTCAATTCGTTTTTGTTTCAATTAAATTTAGTAATTTCGTGCTTGTTTCAATTCTGGAAGTTTAGATCTTAAATCTTGTTGTTTAAAAAAAAAAAAAAAAGGAGTATAGAAAGAAAATTTCGTCCACCATTGAAATTGCTTGTGTGGATCTTGATTTTGTTCCTGCAACCAAGAGATTTGATCCTAATTCAAAGGGATTTTACCTTATTTTGTGGGATTTTGCCATAATTTGTGGGATTATTCCTAATCCTTAAGAGATTTGACCATATCTAGTGGGATTGTGCCTAATCCTAAGGGATTTGACCATATTTTGTGGGATTTAGTTTATCCACCATAATCTTGTGATAAAATCCAATCTTAACTACTTGTGGATAAGATAACAAAGATTAGTTGACCATATCTTTGAGATTGAGAAAATCTACTACAATCCTTGTCAAATCTAAGAATCCTACTTAAATTGGGTTGCATTAAAAAGGGAACAAGGCAGCACACCCGTGCTACACCTCAAGCACACCCGTGCTAGATCTTGCCTACCACTTGTTGGACTAGGCCTAATTACACACGCCCGTGCTCTGTTCTAGCTCTATCTTAAAATTGTGTTCTTTTGATTTTTCTTTGTTTGCTTGCTTTGTTTTGGGTAGAATTAATTAGGTCCATATTTGGTTTGCTTTGTAGTAAGCTAAATTCATACATTATATCCTAAAATTGTCTTTTAAATTCTAGTTTCTTGTTTTTGTGTGAACTTTCTATTGCTTCTATTACATTGTTAGGGTGTGTTTGCTTGTTCACTACACTCTAATTGATCATTAAAGTAGTGCATTGTTTATGTTCTTGTGCTACTGTCCATATCTTTTTTTTTTTGTCTTCTTTCTAGATTTTGTGCTTGCTTTTCATTGTTAAGTTTTATTCCTTGACTCTAAACGTGATCTTTGAGTTGGTTGGTTGAACTAAGATTCTGAAGTTCAATTGGAAGAATTGCAAGGAGTGATTCAAGAGTGTAAACACGTGAGGGAGTGAATTACCATTAACTCAAATCTTCTTGTGTTTTCTTTTGAATACTAACCATGAGCACAGGCAAATCTGGAGATGGTAATGATGGAATTCCAATTAAAGATCCTCAATTAAAACTCTTCATGGAAGCAATTCAAGGACAGTTTAGAACCTTCAATAATCTTGTCCAAGACATGAGGGAGGAATTGCAAGAGATAAAGGCTTCACAAAGCTCTAATACAACTAAAACTCGTCCACAAGCTAGATTTCAGGACCATGATGATGAAGAGAGTGAAGAGACCAATCCTAATAAACTTGATGGGGACTTGGGATCAATTAAGATGAGGATTCCAGAATTCAAAGGCAACAATAATGCTGAAGAATTCCTTGAATGGGAGAGAAAGGTAGAACAAATCTTTGAATGCCATAGCTATTCTCAAGAAAAGAAATCCCATCTTACTGCTGTTGAATTCAAAGGTTATGCCATGTTTTGGTGGGAACAATTGCTGTTGAAAAGAAGAAGGAAAGGATTACGACCCGTACCACCATGGGAGATCATGAAAGAGCTAATGCACCAAAAATTTGTCCCTACTCATTACTTTAGGGATTTACATAACAAATTAGCTAGAATGGTGCAAGGAGGAAGGAGTGTTGAAGAATACTACAAGGAGATGGAGATTTGCATGGCAAGAGCCAAGATTGAAGAGGAGGAGCAAATCACCATGTCACGTTTCCTAGGGGGTCTCAATAAAGACATTGCTGATGCTTTAGAGATGTATAGGTATGAAAGCTTAGAGGAGCTGGTAGATATGGCCATGAAACTTGAAAGACAGAAAAAGGGGAGATCCAACACCAACAAGTATTCCAACAACACATGGGGATCTAAATGGTCTAAAGAAGGTGAGAAGAAGGAATTTAGAGGTTCAAATTCTCAAAGGACAGATTCAACTTCAAAGGGTAAAGAAACTGTCCAAACTCCATTTAAAAGCAACAAAGGTACTTCTAACTCTACAACCCCTTCTAGAGAAATTAAATGCTTTAAATGTTTGGGGAAAGGGCATTATGCATCTCAATGTCCTAATAAAAGAGTTATGATTGCTAAAGATGATGGGAATATTAGTTCTGAATCTGAATGTAGTGATTATGATGATATGCCTAATTTAGATGATGATAATGATGATTCAGAAAATTTAATACTTCCTGAACATGGAGAAGCTTTGGTTGCTAGACGTGCTTTGAACATGCATGTAAAAGAAGAAAGCCTTGAGCAACGTGAGAATATATTTCACACTAGATGTTTGATTAGTGGAAAAGTGTGTACTCTTATTGTTGATGGGGGTAGTTGCACTAATGTTGCTAGTGTAAACATGGTAAACAAACTGAACTTAACTTGTCTCAAGCATCCTAAGCCTTATAGGTTGCAATGGTTAAATGATTGTGGGGAGGTGAAAGTAACTAAACAGGTACTTGTGCCATTTTCTATTGGATGGTATGAAGATGAGATTTTGTGTGATATAGTACCTATTCAAGCTGGACATCTATTGTTGGGAAGACCATGGCAATATGATAGAAGAGCACTTCATGATGGATTCCACAATCGATATTCTTTGATTCATAAAGGGAAAAAGGTGGTTCTTGTACCTTTATCACCTCAAGAGGTTTATGAAGACCAAAGAAAGATAATTGAGAGAGAGAGAGAGGTTTCGGCCTTGAGAAAAAAAGAGAGTGAGAATCTGAGATTGAGAGAACAAAAGAGAGAAAAAAGTAAGGATGAGGGAAAAGAGGCCACAAAAATAACAAAACAAATTAATGGCCCAATTGTGAGTGAAAAACAAAGAGAGGAGAAAAAGAAACAGACTTTTTATGCAAGAACTAGAGAGGTTAAGTGTGCCATTGCCTTAGAGAAGCCCATATTGCTTCTTAGGTACAAGGAAGTTTTGTTTACTGAATCTAACACTAACCTTGACAATTTGCCTTCTATGTTTGTTTCTATGTTGCAGGAATTTGATGATGTCTTTCCTAGTGAATTACCAAGTGGTTTACCACCTTTAAGAGGAATAGAACATCAAATTGACTTCATTCCTGGATCCACCATTCCAAATAGGCCTGCCTATAGAAGCAATCCAATGGAAACAAAGGAGTTGCAAAGGCAAGTGGATGAACTTATGGAGAAAGGTTTGGTGAGAGAAAGTATGAGCCCGTGTGTCGTTCCCGTGCTTCTAGTACCTAAAAAGGATGGAACATGGCGCATGTGTGTTGATTGTAGAGCAGTCAACAAAATCACAGTAAAGTATAGACACCCTATCCCTAGACTTGATGATATGTTAGATGAATTGCATGGGGCAACTTACTTTACTAAAATTGATTTAATGAGTGGTTACCATCAAATTAGAATGCAACCAGGTGATGAATGGAAAACTGCTTTTAAAACTAAGTATGGTTTGTATGAATGGTTAGTTATGCCTTTTGGACTATCTAATGCACCTAGTACTTTTATGAGGCTTATGAACCATGTATTGCGTGCCTTCTTAGGAA
This sequence comes from Jatropha curcas, assembly GCF_041381405.1. Taxonomy (NCBI): domain Eukaryota; kingdom Viridiplantae; phylum Streptophyta; class Magnoliopsida; order Malpighiales; family Euphorbiaceae; genus Jatropha; species Jatropha curcas. Next base: position 16,631,331 of record NC_143153.1, read on the forward strand.
AGTTTGTGGTTGTATACTTTGATGATATACTCATCTATAGCAAGTCTCTTAATGATCATATTGAGCATGTTAGGATAGTGTTACAAACTTTCAGGACAGAAAAGTTGTATGCTAAACTTAACAAATGCACATTTTGTATAGATAGACTTGTATTTCTTGGTTTTATTGTGAGTGCACAGGGTATTGAAGTAGATGAGGAGAAAGTGAAAGCTATCAAAGAATGGCCAACTCCCAAATCGGTTTCTGAAGTTAGGAGTTTTCATGGGTTGGCAAGCTTCTATAGAAGGTTTGTTAAAGATTTCTCTTCAATTGCAGCACCACTAACAGAAATTATCAAAAAGGAAGTTGGATTTAAGTGGGGAGAAGAACAACAAAGGGCATTCGAAACACTAAAAGGGAAGTTAACTTCTACACCTATACTTTCTTTGCCTAATTTTGATAATACTTTTGAGATTGAGTGTGATGCTTCTGGAGTGGGAATTGGGCTGTCCTAATGCAAGAAAAGAAGCCAATTGCCTACTTTAGTAAGAAGTTGAATGGAGCACAACTCAACTATTCAACCTATGACAAAGAGCTTTATGCCTTGGTAAGAACTTTACATGTTTGGCAACACTACTTATTACCTAAAGAGTTTGTCATCCATACTGACCATGAGGCCCTAAAACACTTGAAGGGTCAAGGTAAGCTCAATAAAAGACATGGTAAGTGGGTTGAATTTATTGAACAATTTCCATATGTGATTAAATACAAGCATGGAAAAGACAATGTTGTTGCTGATGCATTATCAAGAAGATATACTCTAATTACTGCTCTTAGCTCTAAATTGCTTGGATTTGAGTATGTTAAAGACTTGTATGTGAATGATTCTGATTTTGGCAACATATATGTAGCATGTGAGCATGGAGCATTTGATAAGTTCTATAGACATGATGGATATTTGTTTAAGAACAACAAACTTTGTGTGCCTAAATGTTCTATGCGTGAATTGCTTGTGATTGAATCTCATAGTGGGGGATTGATGGGACACTTTGGGGTACATAAGACTTATGATATGTTGAATGAACACTTCTATTGGCCTCATATGATTAAAGATGTAGAGAGGGTTTGTAACTCTTGTATTACTTGTAAACAGGCCAAATCTAAGTCTATGCCTCATGGATTATACATGCCTTTACCTGTTCCTAGTTCTCCTTGGATTGATATATCTATGGACTTTGTACTTGGATTACCTAGGACTAAACGTGGTAAAGATAGCATATTTGTTGTTGTTGATAGATTTAGCAAGATGGCTCATTTTATTCCTTGTCATAAAACTGATGATGCCAATAATGTTGCTGAATTATTCTTTAAAGAAGTGGTAAGATTGCATGGGGTACCAAGAACAATAGTTTCTGATAGGGATGCAAAGTTTCTTTCACACTTTTGGAGGGTTTTGTGGGGTAAACTTGGAACTAAATTACTTTATTCTACAACTTGTCATCCACAAACAGATGGACAAACTGAAGTTGTGAATAGAACTTTAGGAACATTGCTTCGTGCTATTGTGGGTAAGAACTTGAAAACTTGGGAAGATTGTTTGCCATTCATTGAGTTTGCATATAATCGTAGCATACATTCTACCTCAGGTTTTAGCCCATTTGAACTTGTTTATGGCTTTAATCCACTAACTGTATTAGATCTTGTTCCTTTACCTTTGAATGAACTTTCTAATCTAGATGGTGAGAAAAAGGCAGAATTGGTGAAGTCTTTACATGAGAAGGCTAGAGCCAACATAGAAAAGAGGAACAAGCAATATGCTAATCAAGCCAACAAGGGCAGGAAGAAGTTAGTACTTATGCCAGGTGATTGGGTTTGGGTACACTTTCGCAAGGAAAGATTTCCCAACCAAAGGAAGAATAAGCTAGATACACGTGGAGATGGGCCATTCCAAGTCTTAGAACGCATCAATGACAATGCCTACAAAATAGACTTACCAGGTGAGTATAATGTTTCTGCAACTTTTAATATTAGTGATTTGTCTCCCTTTGACATGGATGCAGATTTGAGGACAAATCTTTTTAAAGAAGGGGGGGATGATACGGATCCACTACCACCAACCACCTATGGAGCTCAAGGAAACAAGGACCACAACAATGGCAATCCATTAGCACTTCCTAATGGACCAATTACAAGGAGCCGTGCAAAGAAGTATGGAGCAACCATGTCCTTATATATTCAAGAACAAATCACACAAGAGCTCCATGACCTTGCTTTCAACAAGTGCTATGAAGAACTTGAAGGAACACCTAAGTTTCTCACATTAATAGAAGCACAAGTTGAGTGGGAACCATGTTTGGATAGCACGCCCATGCAAGGTGGCACACCCCAGGCCATGCAAGCTCACTGCATCTCCTTTGCGCTTCTCGCGCTCGCGCAGTGAAGGTTCGCGCTCGCGAGTGTCGCTCGCGCTCGCGCATGTTGGAATCGCGCTCGCGATTTGCGCTGCCTAACTCTCTGCCTCTCCTTTGCGCTTCTCGCGCTCGCGCAGTGAAGGTTCGCGCTCGCGAAGTGTCGCTCGCGCTCGCGCATGTTGGAATCGCGCTCGCGACTTGCGTTGCCTAATTCTCTGCCTCTCCTTTGCGCTTCTCGCGCTCGCGCACGGTAGAATCGCGCTCGCGAGGTGTGGTCGCGCTCGCGTATGTGAAGCTCGCGCTCGCGAAGGAAGCTAGTTAGCTTATTTTGTGTTTTTTTTGCTTTGTTAATGGGTTGGGCCTCCAATATTTCGGCCACCCTTGATTAATTAGCCTTATTTTGTTTAGATTTAGTCAATCTTTAGTAGATTTGGAATAGATATCCAAATCCTTAAGTTGTTATGATTTTGTTAGTCAACTCCTTAGTTGGTTTAGATTTGCTAAATCCTACTCCTTAGCTAACTCTAAATCCTCTAAGGATCTGGACCTCTTAGATTAAGTATAAATAGCTTGTTATTTTGTAATTTTCAACAATCAACAATTAATGAATTAAAGACTATTTCTTCATGCTTAGGCGTGTTCATGTTTTTAGAGAGTGTGAGATTGCATTCTTCTAATTGCATCAAGAATCAAGGTAAACTTATCAATTCTTTGTGGCGTTTATCTTATTCTTTTACTCTATTATTGGTGTTCTTGCTTCTTTAAGCTTTGGGTGCCATAGAGGGGAATTTATTCTAGATCTTTGATCTATTCCAAAACTTGTCATTGAGTTCATGAAACTTATTTTCATTGGGTTCCGCGTCATGCTGTTATCCAAAACAACTATCTCAAGAACATTGATGGCAAATTAAATCAAGCATTGAAAAAGAATGATCATTTGGCTTCTTCTGTCTCTTCCTTCCGTCAGGAAGCTCAACAAATGCATGATGATCTTCTACGAAGAATTTCCAAGCTTGATAAAGAACTCAACTTTCTCATTGAAACTAATCCATCCTCTCCTATGTTTGCTGAGAAAGAAAGAGAAATTCGCCAGCTCCGACGCCAAGTTGAAGAAATTGAAAGAGATAAAATCTTACAACCTCCAGTTCCTCCACCTTCTTATCCCTTTGATTATGCATTACCTCCACCAATGTTTACTCCTTCTCCATCTCCTATAAAAATGTTCCCTTCAATAGCTGACCTTATTCCAAGAGAACCTCCCAAACCTCGAAGACGACCTTCCTCATCTTCTTTACCTTCTACCTCTTCTTCTCAAACAAGCTTTGTGCCTCCTCCAAAATCCAAAGATAAAGGCCCTGCCTTCCCACAATTTATGGCAACACCAGCTTCTGGTTCATCTAGTGATGTCGATGACACTTTCTTAGCTACTTCATCATCTTCTTCCTTTTCTCTTCCACAAGTCCTGATGAATGAACAGCCACCAATGGAACCAAAAGTAGAACATCCTGATGATCCTTTTGATGATGCACCCTTTGATCTCCCTCAAGATCAACCAGCTCCTCCTCGTCCAACAGCTGGTCCTTGGTTTACTTTTGATGATATCCCACCTGGAAAATGGCGCAGTCGCATTCTTGAATTTAATGCCTGGCTTGATACCCAGATGACTGCTCCCTATGCTAATCTGAAGAAAGTTCTTGCTGAATTCACTTCCCGCTTTACTGGGTCCCTTCGCGAATGGTTCTTTAATGGTCTTTCTGAATATGAGCAAAAGAAATTCCTTGCTGAAAGAAGTATTAGTGCTGTCCTTGTCACAATCCATAATCAATTCCTTGGCAATTATCAGTTGATTTATCAACAACGGAAACAAGAGTTTTTTGATCGAAAATGTTGTTCGTTGAAATTCCGGGATCTGGAAAAACACTATCAGCGTATGAATCATCTTTACCATGAAATCGGTGGTTATAAAGATGAGAACTTAAAACTCACCTTTATTGCATCTCTTCCTCAGCTGATTCAACCTGAAGTTCAACGATTATGTGGTCCTAATATTGCTGCCCTTAAACTTGGTGAAATTTGGCAAAATACTCTCACCGCTGTGGATCGCATGTGTGAACAACAACGCCTTTTCAAAAAGATTGCTAAAGGTGATTCCCTGTTAAAATCTGCTTGTTCTCATCCTTTCCAAACCAAGTGCAAAGATACTTCCTGTGAATGTCATCCTCGGCGTTCAAAGCACTCAAAACATTCTAAACATTCCAAGCATCAGAAGTCCATGTTCTTCCCCCGCAAGAAGAAGCACCGCTTCAGAAAGATGCGTTGGTTCAAAAGGAAGTCAAAGTCTTGCCAAAAGTCTGACAGATGTTATATCTGTGGCAAAACAGGGCATTATGCAAAGAATTGTCCCAAGAAGCCTAAACAAACTATTGCTCTTCTTCACCAACTTAAAGTTTCTTGTCCTGATTATGATTCAGATCATGATTTGGAATCTCTGTTCTCAGAAGAAGACTCGGCTTCTCCAGCAACTCTCTTTGCTCTTCCTTATTCAGATTCTGATTCAGATTCAGACACCGATTCTGATGACATGACTCCTGTCCTCACTATTGGTCCTCCTATTACTCTTAAACAGGAACCCCCAGATATTGTTTGTCCTGAATCTCCAGACTTCATCTCTTGTCCTCTATCACCACTTCCTCTAAGTCCAAATCCTTTTGATGACCTTTCTTTTGCAGAAATTTCCTATTGTTTTCCTGATATA